>NW_027332424.1:4518390-4563772 GCF_000442705.2 Elaeis guineensis
GAACCAGATTAGGGTTTCAGGGTTAGATCTTGAAACTTTTTCAAGATCATACAGCGGAAGACTAAAATAAATCAAAATTTATTTTCTAAGATCAGAAGATTCCTAGATCTAAGATCCTATTACATGATTATTACATAGCATTAAATCAAAAATTAAAATATATATAAATATAGTATGAACTACATGTTGATCATATCAACATGTTTCTATACTAGCTACATCTAATGTATGTATTAAATAATAGATCAGATCTATTACCTTGCAAGTTAGACGCTCTAACCTGCTGATCCGGGCTTAAGGATGATGTTGCAAGCCACACACCGTCCGGCCTCTAGGAGTCATCCACACGAGCCCACGAATCTCGATCAGAAGTCCTGCTTCAGGAAATCAGCACAGTATGCTAGTACTGCGCTGATCCTTCTTTGATGGTTGATCAGGTGCCTCCTTCTTCTTGATTTGGACTCTTCCAAAGATGAAAAGTAGAAGGAGGAGTTTCAGATCTGAGACACTCTCAGAAACTCAAGATGGAGGGAGGAAAGATATGAAAAAAAAACCCTAGAAGAAGACCCTCTTCTTCTTCACGTTTTCTCTCTAGAACCCAAACTTGCATCTTTTATATCTCCAGACCCAAAGGTATTTCTCTCTGATTTTTGGATGGCAGAAAGGCTCTCAAATATCTATTCTCCTTCAAAATTTCATGAAGAAACTCTCTTATATAGAGAGATATGATAGAGTCCTTGTCTAGGTCAAACACCTAGTCAAGGCTTATCCAAACATGGCAAGTTAAGGGACGCCCAACTCTTGAGCACCTCCTCCATATTTTGTGCATGGATACTAGAAAAGGTGTACAATGTAACCTAAAAGCCATGAAAATTCCAAAAAAAATTGGATAAATTCGGTGCAAAATTGAAAGAGTTTTGGATTTCTAAAACTCTATCTCATAGAATTCGAAATCCAAACTTATTCCTTTTAGATTTGATCCAAATCACCTTCCATGTAAGAAAGAAGAGAGGAGACCTTTTGTGAACGTGGGAGAGATCTGGGAGAGGGCTTTTGTCGCACAAAATAAGTGGAGATTGGCGTTGAATAAGAGAGAGGGCGTGGAGAAGGTTATGTGGCGCAAGGTGGAATCCTAGTCTACTAGGATTCTGTCTCATAACTTGTTTTAATTTGGTTTCCCAAATCAAATCAAATCAAAATTAGATCAACCAATTAAAATAGGTCTTAACCTAATTAAGAACCTAATTTAATCAGATTAAATTAGATTTAAATCTGATTTAATTTTTAATCAAATTAGAAATTAGATTGACCCAAGTCCTAGTTGAACTAGGACTAGTTTTCCTTGCACTTGGCTTATCCAATAAACCAATTGGACTTGATCCAATCAAGCCCAAACAAATCTAATTAAATCATATTTAATTAGACTTAATCTCAGCCCATTGGCTTAATCAAATTAAGCCAATTAGCAATCAAATTGCTAATCGATCCTCCTGCAACACTTGCACTGGGTTAAATGTCAATCGTATTGATTATTTAACCCTATAATGATTCTTAATCGTTGATCAACCATCCGATCGGATCATGAACTCTAATTGTGTGACCTCATAGGTCCGAACCTAAGCCGGTAGCATAGAAATAAATTCTATACCAATCGAAGTGACCATCTAGCAATGGTACCGACGTCCGGATAGGTCGAATGTGTAGAACAACATCCTTAGAACCCATGCGGATATAGTTTTCATATAATTCATCCCCTTGACCAAAATGATCATAGGACACCCCAGAGCTCAACTGTCAACTCTGATCAGGTTGTCCACATTGTATTTCAAAATATCAAATCCATCTAATGGATTACCCTGGCCAAGGTTTTGCTAAATTGAAATACAGCGACTCATTCTTCTCCAACTCTTGGAGTGGTCAATCCCATCTCGATCACACTCTGACTTCGCAAGTACTTGACTGTGCCCAGAAGCCTTCCGTCCCTGAATTAGAAATTCAGTTAGTCCAGTACCAAAGCACAGTGAGTTGCTTGCAAGTCACTGAGGTGATCTCAAGTCTAAGGGACACTTATACCTATATCCCATCAGAGACATTCTCGACAGCAGAATGCTCTGGAGTTGGTCACGTTCAATGATGATGTACCCTTACATCTCACCTGTATGCCATACCAGTGTCTCCACACTCTTTGGTTAAGAGGACAACCAACCCATATGGCCTACAGCGACCTATGCTCGATAGAAGCTGTCGTCCTTATTAACAGCCTATCATTTGGTCGTGAACAGTTTTAAGGACTAATCGATAAATCCTCTCTTTATCGAACTAAATAGTCCTAAGGACTTCATCATAACAACGGAGTTCATTAGAAGATGAAAGCTTATGATGAAAATCCAAATATATTTTATTTATTAACAAATCAATTACAATACTTGGTTGCTCAACCGTCAACAGCTTGACGATTGGCTTTTTGGGACACATTTCCCAACAACTCCCACTTGTCCTAAAGCCACTCGGCACAGTATCTAATACCCATCTTCGACTTGTGGTTGTCGAACTCCTTTATCGCCAGGGCTTTAGTGAAGGGGTCGGCTAGGTTCTCCTTTCCGTCGATCTTCTGAAGGTCGACGTCACCTCGATCCACGATCTCTCGGACCAGGTGGAAGCGGTGCAAGATGTGCTTCGTCCGCTGATGTGCTTTGGGTTCCTTCACCTGAGCTATGGCACCAGTGCTGTCGCAGTAGAGCAGGACTGGACCATCGAGGAGGGTGCTACTCCGAGCTCATTGATGAATTTCCTCAGCCACACAGCTTCCTTCGCGGCATCTGATGCTGCGATATACTCTGCTTCACAAACAGAGTCTGCCACAGTATGCTGCTTGGAACTCTTCCAGCAGATGGCTCCACCATTCAGAGTAAAGATATAACCCGACACACTCCTGCTGTCATCATGGTCAGATTGGAAGCTAGAGTCTGTGAACCCCACAAGTTTCAGATCTGACTCGCCATAAATCAACCATTGGTCCTTAGTATTTCTCAAATACTTAAGGATGGCTTTAACCACTTTTCAGTGGTTTTCTCCAGGATCAGATTGGTATCTACTCACTACTCCTAGTGAGTATGCCACATCTGGTCTTGTACATGTCATGGCGTACATGATAGATCCCACGGCTGAAGCATATGGGACTCTACTCATACGCTCTCTCTCTTCAGGAGTTGTCGGACAATCCTTCTTAGAGAGAGAAATTTCTTGGCCTATCGGTAGATAGCCCTTCTTGGAATTCTCCATGCTGAACCTCTTCAGCACAGTATCTATGTACATGGACTGGGATAACCCAAGCATCCTTTTAGATCTATCCCTATAGATCTTCATCCCTAGGATGTAGGATGCTTCACCCAAGTCCTTCATGGAGAACTGTGATGACAACCAAACTTTTATTCCTGTAGTGCGGGGATGTCATTCCCGATTAAGAGAATGTCATCCACGTACAAGATAAGGAATACCACAACTGGACCATTTGCCCATTTATAGATGCAGGGCTCTTCTCCATTCTTAATGAAGCCATACGTTTTGATCACCTTATCAAAACGCATGTTCCAACTCCGAGAAGCTTGCTTCAATCCATAAATGGATCTCTGAAGCTTGCACACCTTGGACTCATCTGTGGATGTAAACCCCTCAGGTTGTATCATATACACCTCTTCGGTCAGCTCTCCATTCAGAAAGCTGTCTTTACATCCATCTGCCAGATCTCATAATCTAGATGGGCAGCTATTGCAAGCATTATCCGAATAGATTTGAGCATTGCCACAGGAGAAAATATCTCGTCATAGTCAATACCATAACGTTGACGATACCCCTTGGCAACCAGACGGGCTTTATAGGTCTCCACCTTTCCGTCTGCGCCCCTCTTCCTTTTGAAGACCCATTTACACCCAATGGGTTTAACCCCTTCAGGTGGGTCAACCAATGTCCATACATCGTTGACCTTCATGGACTCCATTTCGGATTTCATGGCTTCAAGCCATTTCTCGGAATCAGGTCTCTGCATAGCATCCATATAGGTGATCGGATCCTCATTATTCTCATCAAGTTCGATGGGATCACCATCCCGGACCAAGAAACCGTAGTATCTGTCCGGCTGACGCGGTACTCTACCGGATCGCCTTAATGGTACAGGTATATTGGGCTCCGGATCTGATCTAATCATATCCGACTCAGGTTCAGCTATTGGTGTCGGTCCTTCTACCTGTTGAACTTCATCAAGTTCAACCTTAGAGGCAACGGTTCCTTCACCAAGGAACTCCTTTTCTAAAAAGATTGCCTTAAGGCTGACGAACACCTTTTGTTCATCAGCATGGTAGAAAAAATATCCTTTTGTCTCTTTGGGGTACCCTATGAATGAGCATTTGTCAGACCTAGGTCCAAGTTTGTCTGTGACTAATCGTTTGACATAGGCCGGGCACCCCCAGACCCTAAGGTGTGAAAGTGCTGGCTTACGTCCCGTCCATATCTCATATGGAGTCTTAATTACAGACTTACTTGGAATCCTATTTAACAGATAACAGGCCGATTCGAGTGCATATCCCCAGAAGGATATCAGCAAGCTAGCAAAAACCCATCATGGATCGGACCATGTCTAACAAAGTCTGATTCCTCCTTTCAAACACACCATTATGCTGTGGTGTTCCTGGAGGAGTCCATTGGGAGAAATCCCATTCTCTCCTAGATATGTGAGAAACTCACTAGAAAGGTATTCTCCTCCTCGATCAGATCGAAGAGTTTTAATACTCTTCCCAGTTTGTTTTTCTACTTCACTTCGGAATCGTTTGAACATTTCAAATGAATCCGACTTATGTTTCATCAGATAGACATATCCATATAGGATAGGTCATCCGTGAAAGCTATGAAGTAGAAATATCCACCTCTAGCACTGGTGCTCATGGGCCCACATACATCAGTATGTACTAGGCCCAAGAGCTCAGTAGCTCTCTCACCTTTTCCAGTAAAAGGTGACTTGGTCATTTTACCAAGAAGACAGAACTCACAGGTTGGAAGTGATTCACAATCACTGACTTTGAGGATTCCCTCTTGAGTCAACCTGTTTATTCTGTTCTTATTTATATGACCTAGCCTCCAATGCCATAAGTAGATATTGACACACTATCTAATCTAGGGTGCTTGCCAGTAGAATAGACTCTTATCAGGCTTGATCTTTTTGGTCTGGCTCTGCACAGATGTCCCAGCCTGAACTTGCACCTTCTTGACTTTCTTCTTCTTGTTCTTCTTTCCTTTCTCAAAGGGTCGAGAACCAGAAGATGAACCTCCCACTGAGTTCACTGAGTTCACCGACTCCTTGAGGAGTTGGTGATCCTTCTCAAAGTTCTGAAGCAACCCCATTAACCCATGGTAGTTTACTTCAGGCTTTGTCATTCTATAATGAGTGAGGAATGGGAGACAAGACTTGGGCAGCGAGTTCAGTATTGCATCTTTCCCAAGCTGCTCATGCAAGGGAAAGCCGAGCTTGCTCAATCGTTCCATCAGCTCGATCATGTACAATACATGATCAGTGATAGAGACTCCATCCCGTATTTTGGCGTTGAAGATGGCACAACTAGTCTTGTGCCTCTCTACATCATCGGGTGTGCCAAAGGTATCCTCCAACACTTGAAGCATGTCCTTTGGCTGAGCCGTCTCGAATCTGCGACTGAACTCGTCACTCATGATAGCAGCCAGCATGATACAGCGCACCGTGGTCCGGTCACTGAGCCACTTCTGGTAAGTGTCTCTGACTGTTCCACGTGCATTGACAGCTGGCTCCTCAGGTGCAGGATCCATTATCACATATAGGATCCGTTCATGCTCCAGGACTATCTTCAACTTTCGGTACCAGCTACCGAAGTTGGGTCCCACCAACTTATCATTGTCCAACAATGATCGGAGCGATAGGGAAGTGGCCATATTTGCACAAAGGAGAACCATAACCTAATTAGTAATTGATTCATTAAACCTAAAGATTTGGACTTTAATCAAAAGGTTTCTCCCACTATTTTATTCGAATTGGTAGCCTCTACCTCCAACTCGAGGAATTACCCTAATTCCTTAGCGGGTACTAGAATCCACTTAGACTGCACACAAGCCCAACTTTGGTTGGTCAACCCATGTACATCTAAGGGTAGGTTCATAACCAATTATTTCTCTAAACAATTTCTAGTAATTTTAATTTTGCCCCAGAAACCTAATCAGTAGGCTTTGGCCTCCACTGTAAGGATCCGGTTAGGTCCAACCATTAACATGATCATACTTGGTGTATCTAACCAACGAATGATTAAGCCCAACTTTGGTTGGCTCACCTAACCACCATTAGAGAGACACTTCCAAGTCATCATATGATGAGTGATAATTCCATTAGTCAACAAGCACCAGGCCTTTGGGTCTGCAATGATTATTGAGTTAATGGACTCATTATCAAACACCTTAATGGAGGCTATGACTCAGTTATCTCCATAACTTTATCATTTTAAGGACCTAATAATTTTAGAGGATTTAAATAATATAGAGGATGAAGTCAGATGAACCAGCTTATCATGATCCTCCCACTGGCTTCACCAAGTCAGCTTAAGGGAGACCAGGGCTGGTCTAGGAGCACCTAAATCAGTCACACTGATTTACCTAGCTGACATGGGTCAGCTCGAATAGTCAAGTGATCCGATCAAAACATAATTTCACCAAGAGGCCAGGTAAGTTCGATCAGTGGGAGGGTCTGCCAAAGCTTGCCTTAGACACCATCAGAAATGGCCAGGTAAGCGGGCTCCCAATTAAAAACCACCGGTCTGGTTTACCTTAGACACCAACTGGTTTAATTAGTTTCGATTAGATCAACCTAACAGTTCGTGCTAGACCGCTTAGCCAAAAATCAAGTCCATTTGGTTCTCGTTAAAGACATGGACTTGACCAACTACAACTATTGTAATTGATCTAGAGAATCCTTGACCTAATCTAAGACAACAATTGATTAGATTTAGTCAATTCTCTAATTAAGTCCATCTTTAATCTAACCATAGGTCTAACCCAATTAATGGACCTAATTTCCACTAACCCATTAACCCAATGTGTTATGATTTGTGTCTTAGGTTCTTCAATTCATAATCCTAGAACCTAATCAAACAACTTCTTAATTCTTAATTAAGTTTTGGGCTGAGGGTTGGGTTTGGCTTTTCAAAAAATCATTTTCATATTTGTAAAATAATTTTACAATATGATTCTATTAATCATATTGCATGTTTGATTCATAATCAAGATGCAAGTGAAATAAACATGAAACTACTTTAGATCTAATCTAAACAGGTTCATGTAATTGAAACAATTTCAACTTTAAATAATTTCTTTGCATAAAAATTATTAACAAAGAGATTTTATTTAGATTTAAATATCTTTTAAATCTAATAAATCATAAATTTAATCTAGATCATATCTAACAAATTTATGATTAAAGATAGATCTACACAAACTAGGACAACCTTTGCACTGTAAGGGGTAAACCTTACAGCAGGACAACCTTGCAGTTTGTGATTGATCTAAAATTTTAATTTCAGATTTAATAATCAGATTATAAATTAGATCTAATCTAAAAAATAATCTAAGCATGTATAAATAATCATGTAATAAAGAACCTAGGCTCTGATACCAATTGTAGGAACCAGATCTAGGGTTTCAGGGTTATATCTTGAAACTTTTTCAAGATCATACAGCGGAAGACTAAAATAAATCAAAATTTATTTTCTAAGATCAGAAATCCCTAGATCTAAGATCCTATTACATGATTATTACATAGCATTAAATCAAAAATTAAAATATATATAAATATAGTATGAACTACATGTTGATCATATCAACATGTTTCTATACTAGCTACATCTAATGTATGTATTAAATAATAGATCAGATCTATTACCTTGCAAGTTAGACGCTCTAACCTCGCTGATCCGGCTTAAGGATGATGTTGCAAGCCGCACAGCGTCCGGCCTCTAGGAGTCGTCCACACGAGCCCACGAATCTCGATCAGAAGTCCTGCTTCAGGAAATCAGCACAGTATGCTAGTACTGCGCTGATCCTTCTTTGATGGTTGATCAGGTGCCTCCTTCTTCTTGATTTGGACTCTTCCAAAGATGAAAGTAGAAGGAGGAGTTTCAGATCTGAGACACTCTCAGAAAACTCAAGATGGAGGGAGGAAAGATATGAAAATAAAAACCCTAGAAGAAGACCCTCTTCTTCTTCACGTTTTTCTCTCTAGACACCCAAACTTGCATCTTTTATATCTCCACGACCCAAAGGTATTTCTCTCTAATTTTTGGATGGCAGAAAGGCTCTCAAATATCTATCTCTCCTTAAAATTTCATGAAGAAACTCATCTTATATAGAGAGATATGATAGAGTCCTTGTCTAGGTCAAACACCTAGTCAAGGCTTATCCAAACATGGCAAGTTAAGGGACGCCCAACTCTTGAGCACCTCCTCCATATTTTCGTGCATGGATACTAGAAAAGGGTGTACAATGTAAACCCTAAAAGCCATGAAAATTCCAAAAAAAATTTGGATAAATTCGGTGCAAAATTGAAAGAGTTTTGGATTTCTAAAACTCTATCTCATAGAATTCGAAATCCAAACTTATTCCTTTTAGATTTGATCCAAATCACCTTCCATGTAAGAAAGAAGAGAGGAGACCTTTTGTGAACGTGGGAGAGATCTGGGAGAGGGCTTTTGTCGCACAAAATAAGTGGAGATTGGCGTTGAATAAGAGAGAGGGCGTGGAGAAGGTTTATGTGGCGCAAGGTGGAATCCTAGTCCTACTAGGATTCTGTCTCATAACTTGTTTTAATTTGGTTTCCCAAACCAAATCAAATCAAAATTAGATCAACCCAATTAAAATAGGTCTTAACCTAATTAAGAACCTAATTTAATCAGATTAAATTAGATTTAAATCTGATTTAATTTTCTAATCAAATTAAAAATTAGATTGACCCAAGTCCTAGTTGAACTAGGACTAGTCTTTCCTTGCACTTGGCTTATCCAATAAACCAATTGGACTTGATCCAATCAAGCCCAAACAAATCTAATTAAATCATATTTAATTAGACTTAATCTCAGCCCATTGGCTTAATCAAATTAAGCCAATTAGCAATCAAATTGCTAATCGATCCTCCTGCAACACTTGCACTGGGTTAAATGTCAATCGTATTGATTATTTAACCCTATAATGATTCTTAATCGTTGATCAACCATCCGATCGGATCATGAACTCTAATGTGTGTGACCTCATAGGTCCGAACCTAAGCCGGTAGCATAGAAATAAATTCCTATACCAATCGAAGTGACCATCTAGCAATGGTACCCGACGTCCGGATAGGTCGAATGTGTAGAACAACATCCTTAGAACCCATGCGGATATAGTTTTCATATAATTCATCCCCTTGACCAAAATGATCATAGGACACCCCAGAGCTCAACTGTCAACTCTGATCAGGTTGTCCACATTGTATTTCAAAATATCAAATCCATCTGATGGATTACCCTGGCCAAGGTTTTGCTAAATTGAAATACAGCGACTCATTCTTCTCCAACTCTTGGAGTGGTCAATCCCATCTCGATCACACTCTGACTTCGCAAGTACTTGACTGTGCCCAGAAGCCTTCCATCCCTGAATTAGAAATTCAGTTAGTCCGGTACCAAAGCACAGTGAGTTGCTTGCAAGTCACTGAGGTGATCTCAAGTCTAAGGGACACTTATACCTATATCCCATCAGAGACATTCTCGACAGCAGAATGCTCTGGAGTTGGTCACGTTCAATGACGATGTACCCTTACATCTCACCTGTATGCCATACCAGTGTCTCCACACTCTTTGGTTAAGAGGACAACCAACCCATATGGCCTACAGCGACCTATGCTCGATAGAAGCTGTCGTCCTTATTAACAGCCTATCATTTGGTCGTGAACAGTTTTAAGGACTAATCGATAAATCCTCTCTTTATCGAACCTAAATAGTCCTAAGGACTTCATCATAACAACGGAGTTCATTAGAAGATGAAAGCTTATGATGAAAATGCCAAATATATTTTATTTATTAACAAATCAATTACAATACTTGGTTGCTCAACCATCAACAGCTTGACGATTGGCTTTTTGGGACACATTTCCCAACATAGATAGCCTTTCTTGAAATTCTCCATGCTAAACCTCTTCAGCACAGTATCTATGTACGTGGACTGGGATAACCCAAGCATCCTTTTAGATCTATCCCTATAGATCTTCATCCAAGAATGTAGGATGCTTCACCCAAGTCCTTCATGGAGAATTGCGATGACAATCAAATTTTTATTCCCTATAGTGCGGGGCTGTCATTCTCGATTAAGAGAATGTCATCCATGTACAAGACAAAAAATACCACAATTGGATCATTTGTCCATTTATAGATGCAGGGCTCTTCTTCATTTTTAACGAAGCCATACGTTTTGATCACCTTATCAAAATGCATGTTCCAACTTCGAAAAGTTTGCTTCAATCCATAAATGATCTCTGAAGCTTGCATACCTTGAACTCATCTGTAGATATAAACCCCTCAGGTTGTATCATATATACCTCTTCGATCAGCTCTCCATTTAGGAAAGCTGTCTTTACATCCATCTGCCATATCTCATAATCCAGATGGACAGCTATTGCAAGCATTATCCGAATGGATTTGAGCATTGCCGTAGGGGAGAATGTCTCGTCATAGTCAATACCATAATATTGACGATACCCCTTGACAACCAGACGGCTTTATAGGTCTTCACCTTTCCATCTGTGCCCCTCTTCCTTTTGAAGATCCATTTATACCCAATGGGTTTAATCCCTTCAGGTAAGTCAACCAATGTCCATACATCGTTGACCTTCATGGACTCTATTTCGAATTGCATGGCTTCAAGCTATTTCTCAAAATTAAGTCTCTGCATTGTATCCATATAGGTGATCGGATCCTCATCGTTCTCATCTAGTTCGATGGGATCACCATCCTAGATCAAAAAATCATAGTATCTATCCGACTGATGCGGTACTCTATCGAATCGCCTTAATGATGCAGGTACATTGGGCTTCAGATCTAATCTAATCAAATCTGACTCAGGTTTAGCTATTGGTGTCGGTCCTTCTACCTGTTGAACTTCATCAAGTTCAACCTTAGAGGCAACGATTCCTTTACCAAGGAACTCTTTTCTAAAAAAGTTATCTTAAGGCTAATGAACACCTTTTGTTCATCAGCATGGTAGAAAAAATATCTTTTGGTCTCTTTGGGGTATCCTATGAATGTGCATTTGTCAGACCTAGGTCCAAGTTTATCTGTAACTAACCGTTTGACATAGGTCGGGCACCCTCAGACCCTAAGGTGTGAAAGTGCTGACTTACATCCTGTCTATATCTCATATGGAGTCTTAATTACAGACTTACTTGAAACTCTATTAAACAGATAACAGGTCGATTCGAGTGCATATCCCTAAAAGGATATCGGTAAGCTGGCAAAATCCATCATAGATTGGATCATGTCTAACAGAGTCTGATTTCTCCTTCCAGACACACCATTATGCTATGGTGTTCCTAGAAGAGTCTATTGAGAGAGAATCCTATTCTCTCCTAGATATGTGAGAAACTCACCAGAAAGATATTCCCCTCCTCGATCAGACCAAAGAGTTTTAATACTCTACCCAGTTTATTTTTCTACTTCACTTCAGAATCGTTTGAATATTTCAAATGAATCTGACTTATGTTTCATCAGATAGACATATCCATATCTGGATAGATCATCCGTGAAAGTGATAAAGTAGAAATATCTACCTCTAGCACTTGTGCTCATGGGCCCGCATACATCAGTATGTACTAGGCCCAAGAGCTCAGTAGCTCTCTCACATTTTTCAGTAAAAGATGACTTGGTCATTTTACCAAGAAGACAGGATTCATAGGTTGGAAGTGATTCACAATCACTGACTTCGAGGATTCTCTCTTGAGTCAATCTGTTTATCCTGTTCTTGTTTATATAACCTAGCTTATAGTGCCATAAGTAGATATCTGATACACTATCTAGTCTAGGGTGCTTGCCTGTAGAATAGACTACGTTAACAAGTTGTGATAACATATACACACCATTGTTCAAATATCCACAAAAAATAGTAACACCATTCATAATGATATTACAAATTTATTTCTTTATTAAAATTTCATAATCATTTTTGGCCAGAAGGCCTACAGAAATAACATTTAAAAAAAACTGGGACAGATATGACAATCATTAAGAACAATAGTATGGGACTCAAATATAAATTTCAAGATTCCTAATGCTAGAACTGAAACTGATCTTCCATCTTCAGCATTCAGAAAACTCTCGCCTTGCTCGAATCTCCTACTGACCTGCAACCCCTACAACAAATTACAAATATAGTAAGGGCTACCGGTATCCAATACCCAGTCAGTTATATCACAAATAGAAAAATTGTAAGGAGTTATCGTATAAATATCTTGTCTAGCAACAGCTTGCTTCTTTCTCTACCTGTTCGGGTCTAGGGGGCAATGTACTGAGGACAGTTCCTCTTTCAATGCCCCGCTTCTTGCAAAAGAAGCATTCAGCTTGACTCTTATCAGGCTTGATCTTTCTGGTCTGGCCCTGCACTGATGTCCCAGCCTGAACTTACACCTTCTTCACTTTCTTCTACTTATTCTTCTTTCTTTTCTTAAAGGGTCGAGAATCAGAAGATGAACCTCCCACTAAGTTCACCGACTCCTTGTGGAGTTGGTGATCCTTCTCAAAGTTCTGAAGCAGCCCCAGTAACCTGTGGTAGTTTACTTCCGGCTTTGTCATTCTATAATGAGTGAGGAATGGGAGATAAGACTTGGACAGCGAGTTCAGTATTGCATCTTTCCCAAGCTGCTCATGCAAGAAAAAGCCAAGCTTGCTCAAATGCTCCATCAGCTCGATCATGTACAATACATGATTAGTGATAGAGGCACCATCCCGCATTTTGGCATTGAAGATGGCACAACTAGTCTTGTGCCTCTCCATGTCATCGGGTGTGCCAAAGGCATCCTCCAACACTTGAAGCATGTTCTTTGGCTGAGTCATCTCAAATCTGCGACTGAACTCGTCGCTCATGGCAGCCAGTAAGATGCAGTGCACTGTGGTTCGGTCACTGAGCTACTTCTGGTAAGTGTCTCTGACTGTTTCACGTGCATTGGCAGCTGGCTCCTCAAGTGCAGGATCCGTTATCAATATAGGATCCGTTCATGCTCCAGGACTATCTTCAACTTTCGATACCAGCTACCGAAGTTGGGTCCCACCAACTTATCACTGTCCAACAATTATCCAAGCGATAGGGAAGTGGCCATATCTGCACAAAGGAAAACTATAATCTAATTAGTAATTGATTCATTAAACCTAAAGATTTAGACTTTAATCAAAAAGTTTTTTTCACTATTTTATTCAAATTGATAGCCGCTACCTTCAATTCGAGGAATTACCCTAATTCCTTAGAGGGTGCTAGAATCCACTTAGACTACACACAAGCCCAACTTTAGTTGGCCAACCTATGTACATCTAAGGATAGGTTCATAACCAATTGTTTCTCTAAATAATTTTTAGTAATTTTAGTTTTGCCCCAGTCCCTAATCAGTAGGCTTTGGCATCCACTGAAATGGTCTGGTTATGTCCAACCATTAACATGACCATACTTGGCCCATCTAGCCAATGAATGATTAGGCCCAACTTTGGTTGACTAACCTAACCACCATTTAGAAAGATGCAGTCAAGAAAATATATTATGAATGATAATTCCATCAGCCGATAAGCACCAGGCCTTTGGGCCTCCAATGATTATCCAATTGATGGACCCATTATCATCCACTTAATGGGAGGCTATGATCTAGTTATCACCATAACTATTTCATTTTAAGAACCTAATAATTTTAGAGAATTTAATTGATTTAGAGGATTAGATCAGATGAACCAGCTTACCATGATCCTTCCACTGGCTTCACCAAGTCAGCTTAAGGGAGACTATTAAAAGGGCTGGTCTAGGAGCACCTAAATCAGTTACACTGATTTACCTAGCTGACATGGGTCAGCTTGAATAGTCAAGTGATCCGATCAAAATATAATTTCACCAAGAGGCCAGGTTAGTTCGATCGGTGGGAGGGTCTGCCAAAGCTTGCCTTAGACACCATCAGAAATAGTCAGGTAAGCGGGCTGCCAATTAAAAACCACCGGTCTAGTTTACCTTAGACACCAACTGGTTTAATTAGTTTCGATTAGATCAACCTAACAGTTCATGCCAGACTGCTTAGCCAAGAATCAAGTCCATTTGGTTCTTGTTAAAGACATGGACTTGACCAACTACAACTGTTGTAATTGATCTAGAGAATCCTTGACCTAATCTAAGACAATAATTGATTAGATTTAGTCAATTCTCTAATTAAGTCCATTTTTAATCTAACCTTAGGTCTAACCCAATTAATGGACCTAATTCTCACTAACCCATTAATTCAATGTGTTATGGTTTGTGTCTTAAGTTCTTCAATTCATAATCCTAGAACCTAATCAAATAACTTCTTAATTCTCAATTAAGTTTTGGGCTGAGGGTTGGGATTCGGCTTTTCAAAAATAATTTTTATATTTGTAAAATATTTTTATAATATAGTTCTAGCAACCAAGTTGTATGTTTGATTCATAATTAAAATGCAAGTAAAAAAAAGTATGAAACTACTTTAGATCTAATCTAAACAGATTCATGTAATTGAAACAATTTCAACTTTAAACTGCACAAATTTTTCAGACAAATATATGATGGTTTTTACGTGAAAATTATTAACAAAGAGATTTTATTTTAGATTTAAATATCTTTTAAATATAATAAATTATAAATTTAATCTAGATCACATCTAACAAATTTATGATTAAAGATAGATCAACACAAACTAGGACAACCTTTGCACTGTAAGGGGTAAACCTTACAGCAGGACAACCTACAGTTCATGATTGATCTGAAATTTTTAATTTTAGATTTAACAATCAGATTATAAATTAGATCTAATCTAAGAAATAATCTAAGCATGTATATATAATCATGTAATAAATAACCTAGGCTCTGATACCAATTGAAGGAACCAGATCTAGGGTTTCAGGGTTAGATCTTGAAACTTTTTCAAGATCAGGTAGTGGAAGATTAAAATAAATCAAAATTATCTTATAAAATTAGAAAATCTCTAGATCTAAAATCTTATTACATGATATTAAATCAGAAATTAAAATATAAAGAGCAAGAACTACATGTTGATCATATCAACATGTTTCTATGCTACATCTAATATATGTAAAATATAATAGATCAGATCTATTACCTTGCAAGTTAGATGTTCTAACTTCACAGATCTAGACTTCAGGATGATGTTGCGAGTAGCACATATGTCCAACCTCTAGGAGTCATCCACATGAGCCCACGAATCACGATCAGAAGTCCTGGTCTAAAAAATCAGCACAATATGCTAGTACTGCACTGATCCTTCTTCGATGGTCGATCAGATGCCTCCTT
This sequence comes from Elaeis guineensis, assembly GCF_000442705.2. NCBI lineage: Eukaryota > Viridiplantae > Streptophyta > Magnoliopsida > Arecales > Arecaceae > Elaeis > Elaeis guineensis. Next base: position 4,533,988 of record NW_027332424.1, read on the forward strand.
CTTCTTAATTTAGACTCTTCCAAAAATGAGAAGTAGGAGAAGGAGTTTTATATGAGGCACTCTCAGAAAACTTACAGATGGAGGAAGGGGAGAGATGAACCCAGCAACTTTAGAAGAAGACCCTATTCTTCTTCTCTTTGCTCTAACCCAGATACCTAGTTTTGTGTCTATTAGATCTCCATGCCCCAAGACTCTTTCTCCTTGATTTTTGGATGCCCTAAAGGTATCTCAATTCTCTGTGTTTCATAAAATTTCATAAAGAAATTTATTTTAAATAGAGAGATATGAAGAGTCCTTGTCTAGATCAAATACCTAGTCAAGGATTATCCAAACAAGGCAAGACAAGGGGCGCCCAACTCTTGAGCGTCCCCTCCTTTTTTTTCTACCATGGACCACCAGCAAAGGGCACATATTATATGCCATAAAAGTTATAAAAATCTCAAAAAAATCTGGATAGTGCCATAAGGAAAGAGTTTTGGTTTCCTAAAACTCTATCTCATAGAATTTGAAATCCAAACTAATTCCTTATTTGACTTGGTCCACAACCACATTCCATGTAACAGAGAAAGAGAGAAAAGTTTTAGGCATATGTGAAGACCTAGGAGAGAGGGTTTTGTCACATAAAATAATAGAGAGTGGGATGGGATAAGAGAGAGTGGGCGTGGGAGGTTAAAGTGGCGCAAGGTGGAATCCTAGTCTTACTAGGATTCAATCTATGACTTGTTCAAATTTGGTTTCTCAAGTAAATCAAATCAAAACCAAATCAACCTAATTAAAATAGGTCTTAACCCAATTAAGAATCTAATTTAATCAAATTAAATTAGATTTAAATCTAATTTAATTTTTTAATCAAATTAAAAATTAGGTTGACCCAAGTCCTAATTGAACTAGGACTAATTTTTTTCTTGCACTTGGCTTATCCAATAAACCAATTGGACTTGATCCAATCAAGCCCAAACTAAATCTAATTAAATTATATTCAATTAGACTTAATCTCAGCCCATTAGCTTAATCAAATTAAGCCAATTAGTAATCAAATTGCTAATCGATCCTCCTACAATACTTGTACTAGGTTAAATATCAATCATATTGATCGTTTAAACCTAGAACAATTCTTAATCGTTAATCAACCATCTGATCGGATCATGAACTCTAATGTGTGTGACCTCATAGGTCTGAACCTAAGCTGATAGTATAGAAATAAATTTTTGTACCAATCGAAGTGACTATCTAGTAATGGTACCCGACGGTCGGATAGGTCGAATGTGTAGAACAACATCCTTAGAACCCATGTGGATATAGTTTTCATATAATTCATCCCCTTGACCAAAATGCTCATAGAACACCTCAGAGTTCAATTGTCAACTCTGATCAGGTTGTCCACATTGTATTTCAAAATATCAAATCTATCTGATGGATTACCCTGGCCAAGGTTTTGCTAAATTGAAATATAGCGACTCATTTTTCTCCAACTTTTGGAGTGGTCAATCCCATCTTGATCACACTCTGACTTTGCAAGTACTTGACTGTGCCCAAAGCCTTCCGTCACTGAATTAGAAATTCAGTTAGTCCAGTACCAAAGCACAGTGAGTTGCTTGCAAGTCACTGAGACGATCTCAGGTCTAAGAGATACTTATACCTATATCCCATCAGAGATATTCTTGACAGTAGAATGCTCTGGAGTTAGTCACATTCAATGATGATGTACCCTTATATCTCACTTGTATGCCATATCAGTGTCTCTACACTCTTTGGTTAAGAGGACAACCATCCCATATGGCCTATAGCGACCTATGCTCGACAGAACCTATCATCCTTATTAACAGCCTATCACTTGATCGTGAACAGTTTTAAGGACTAATCGATAAATCCTCTCTTTATCGAACCTAAATAGTCCTAAGGACTTCATCACTATAGTGAAGTTTATTAGAAGATAAAAACTTATGATAAAAATACCATAAAATATTTTATTTATTAATAAATCAATTACAATACTTGGTTGCTCAACCATTAATAGGCTAACGATTGGTATTTGGGACATATTTTCCAATAAACCAGTTGTCCTAAAGCCACTCGGCAAAGTATCTAATACCCATCTTCGACTTATGGTTGTCGAACTTCTTTATTGTCAGGGCTTTAGTGAAAGGGTCGCCAGGTTCTCCTTTCCATCGATCTTCTGAAGGTCGACGTCACCTCGATCCACGATCTTCCAGATCAGGTGAAAGCAGTGCAAAATGTGCTTCATCTGCTGGTGTGCTTTGAGTTCCTTCGCCTGAGCTATGGCACCAGTGCTGTTGCAGTAGAGCAGGACCGGACCATCGAGGGAGAGTGCTACTCCGAGCTCGATGATGAATTTTCTCAGCCACACAGCTTCCTTCATGGCATCTGATGCTGCGATGTACCCCATCTCACAAACAGAGTCTGCCACAGTATGCTGCTTGAAACTCTTCCAGCAGATGACTCTACCATTCAGAATAAAGATATAATCCGATATGCTTCTGTTGTCATCATGGTCAGATTGAAAGTTGAAGTCTGTGAACCCCACAAGTTTCAGATCTGACTTGTCATAAGCTAACCATTGGTCCTTAGTATTTCTCAAATACTTAAGGATGGCTTTAACCACTTTTTAGTGATTTTTTTCAGGATCAGATCGGTATCTACTCACTACTCCTAGTGAGTATGCCACATCTGGCCTTGTACATGTCATGGCGTACATGATAGATCCTATGGCCGAAGCATATGGGACTCTACTCATACGCTCTCTCTCTTCAGGAGTTGTCGGATAATCTTTCTTAGAGAGAGAAATTTCATGGCCTATCGGTAGATAGCCCTTCTTGGAATTCTCCATACTGAACCTCTTCAGCATAGTGTCTATGTACGTGGATTGGGATAACCAAAGTATCCTTTTAGATCTATCTTTATAGATCTTCATCCCTAGGATGTAGGATGCTTCACCCAAGTCCTTCATGGAGAACTGCGATGACAACCAAACTTTTATTTCCTGTAGTGCGGAGATGTCATTTTGATTAAGAGAATGTCATCCATGTACAAGACAAGGAATACCACAACTAGACCATTGGTCCATTTATAGTTGCAGGGCTCTTCTCCATTCTTAACGAAGCCATACATTTTGATCACCTTTTCAAAATGCATGTTCCAACTTCGAGAAGCTTGCTTCAATCCATAAGTGGATCTCTGAAGCTTGCACACCTTGGACTCATCTGTGGATGTAAACCCCTCAAGTTGTATCATATACACCTCTTCAATCAGCTCTCCATTCAAGAAAGCTGTCTTTACATCCATCTGCCAGATCTCATAATCCAGATGGGCAGCTATTGCAAGCATTATCCAAATAGATTTGAGCATTGCCACAGGAGAGAACGTCTCGTCATAGTCAATACCATAATGTTGACGATACCCCTTGGCAACCAGATGGACTTTATAGGTCTCCACCTTTCCGTCTACGCCCCTCTTCCTCTTGAAGATCCATTTATACCCAATGGGTTTAACCCCTTCAGGTAGGTCAACCAATGTCCATACATCGTTGACCTTCATGGACTCCATTTCTGATTGCATAGCTTCAAGCCATTTTTCGAAATCAGATCTCTGCATTGCATCCATATAGGTGATCAGATCCTCATCATTCTCATCGAGTTCGATGGGATCATCATCTCGGACCAAGAAATCATAGTATCTATCCGGCTGATGCAGTACTCTACCAGATCATCTTAACGGTGCAGGTATATTGAGCTCCAGATCTGAAATAATCAAATCCACTCAGGTTCAACTATTGGTGTCGGTCCTTCTACCTGTTGGACTTCATCAAGTTCAACCTTAGAGGCAACGGTTCCTTCACCAAGGAACTCTTTTTCTAAAAAGGTTGTCTTAAGGTTGATGAATACCTTTTGTTCATCAGCATGGTAGAAAAAATATCTTTTGATCTCTTTGGGGTATCCTATGAATGTGCATTTGTCAGACCTAGGTCCAAGTTTATCTGTAACTAACCGTTTGACATAGGTCGGGCACCCCCAGACCCTAAGGTGTGAAAGTGCTGGCTTACGTCCTGTCCATATCTCATATAGAGTCTTAATTACAGACTTACTTGAAACCCTATTTAATAGATAACAAGTCGATTCGAGTGCATAGCCCCAGAAGGATATCGACAAGCTGGCAAAACCCATCATGGATCGGATCATGTCTAACAGAGTCTGATTTCTCCTTTCAGACACACCATTATGCTGTGGTGTTCTTGGAGGAGTCCATTGAGAGGGAATCTAATTATCTCCTAGATATGTGAGAAAATCACCAGAAAGATATTCTCCTCCTCGGTAGAATGAAGAGTTTTAATACTCTTCCCAGTTTATTTTTTTACTTCATTTCAGAATCGTTTGAACATTTCAAATGAATCTGACTTATGTTTCATCAGATAGACATATCCATATCTGGATAGATCATCCGTGAAAGTGATGAAGTAGAAACATCTACCTCTAGCACTTGTGCTCATTGGCCAGCATACATCAGTATGTACTAGGCCCAAGAGCTCAGTAGCTCTCTCACCTTTTTTAGTAAAAGGTGACTTGGTCATTTTATCAAGAAGATAAGATTCACAGGTTGGAAGTGATTCACAATCACTGACTTCGAAGATTCTCTCTTGAGTTAACTTGTTTATCCTATTCTTGTTTATATGACCTAGCCTACAGTGCCATAAGTAGATATCTGATACACTATCTAATCTTGGATGCTTACCAGTGGAATAGACTACATTAACAGGTTGTGATAACATATACACACCATTATTCAAATTTATAAAAAATAGTAACACCATTCATAATGATATTATAAACTTATTTCTTTATCGAAATTTCATAATCATTTTTGACCAGAAGGCCTACAGAAATGATATTTAGAAAGAAATTAAGATAGAAATGACAATCATTAAGAACAACAGTATGGGACTCAAATACAAGTTTTAAGATTCTTAATGCTAGGACTAGAACTGGTCTTCCATCTCCAACGTTCAGGAACCTCTCACCTTGCTCGAATCTCCTATTGACCTGCAACCCCTGCAATGAATTGCAAATATGGTAAGGACTACTGGTATCTAATACCCAGTCAGTTATATCACAAATAGAAAAATTACAAGGAGTTATCGTATAAATACCTTGCCCAGCAACAGCTTGCTTCTTTCTCTGTCTGTTCGGATCCAGGGAGGCAATGTACTGAGGACAGTTCCTCTTTCAGTGCCCCCATTTCTTGTAAAAGAAGCATTCAGCTTGACTCTTATCGGGCTTGATCTTTCTGGTCTGGCCCTGCACTGATGTCCCAGCCTGAACTTGCACCTTCTTCACTTTCTTCTTCTTGTTCTTCTTTCCTTTCTTAAAGGATCGAGAACCAAAAGATGAACCTCCCACTAAGTTCATCGACTCCTTATGGAGTTGGTGATGCTTTTCAAAGTTCTGAAGCAACCCCAGTAACCTGTGGTAGTTTACTTCAGGCTTTATCATTTTATAATGAGTGAGGAATGAAAGATAAGACTTGGGCAGCGAGTTCAGTATTGCATCTTTCTCAAACTGCTCATGCAAGGGAAAGCCGAGCTTGCTCAAATGCTCCATCAGCTCGATCATGTACAATACATGATCAGTGACAGAGGCACCATCCCGCATTTTGGCGTTGAAGATGGCACAACTAGTCTTGTGCCTCTTCGCATCTTCGGGTGTGCTAAAGGCATCCTCCAACACTTGAAGCATATCCTTTGACTGAGTCATCTCAAATCTACGATTGAACTCATCACTCATGGTAGCTAGCATGATGCAGCACACCGTGGTTCAGTCACTGAGCCACTTTTGGTAAGTATTTCTGACTGTTCCATGTGCATTGACAGCTGGCTCCTCAAGTGCAGGATCCGTTATCACATATAGGATCCGTTCATGCTCCAGGACTATTTTCAACTTTCGATATCAGCTATCGAAGTTGGGTCCCACCAACTTATCATTGTCCAACAATGATCGGAGCGATAGGGAAGTGGCCATATCTGCACAAAAGAAAATCATAACCTAATTAGTAATTGATTCATTAAACCTAAATATTTAGATTTTAATCAAAAGGTTTCTCTCACTATTTTATTCGAATTGGTAGCCTCTATCTCCAATTCAAGAAATTATCCTAATTCCTTAGTGGATACTAGAATCCACTTAGACTGCTCACAAGCCCAACTTTGGTTGGCTAACCCATGCACATCTAAGGGTAGGTTCATAACCAATTATTTCTCTAAATAATTTTTAGTAATATTATTTTTGTCCCAGTCCCTAATCAGTAGGCTTTGGCCTCCACTGAAAAGGTCTGGTTAGGTCTAACCATTAACATGACCATACTTGGCCCATCTAGCTAATGAATGATTAGGTCCAACTTTGGTTGGCTAACCTAACCACCATTTAGAAAGATACAGTCAAAAAATTATATTATGAATGATAATTCCATCAGCGATAAGCACCAAGCCTTTGGGCCTTCAATGATTATCCAACTGATGGACCCATTATCATCCACTTAATGGGAGGCTATGATCTAGTTATCACTATAACTATTTTATTTTAAGGACCTAATAATTTTAGAAGATTTAATTGATTTAGAGGATGAGGTCAGATGAACTAGCTTATAATGATCCTCCCATTGGCTTCACTAAGTCAGCTTAAGGGAAACTATTAAAAGGGCTGGTTTAGGAGCACCTAAATTAGTCACACTGATTTATCTAGCTGACATGGGTCAGCTTGAATAGTCAAGTGATCCGATCAAAATATACTTTCATCAAGAGGCCAGGTAAGTTTGATCGGTGGGAGGATCTGCCAAAGCTTGCCTTAGATACCATCAGAAATGGCCAGGTAAACGGGCTGTCAATTAAAAACCACCGATTTGGTTTACCTTAGACACCAACTGATTTAATTAGTTTCGATTAGATCAACCTAACAGTTCGTGCTAGACTGCTTAGCTAAGAATCAAGTCTATTTGATTCTCGTTAAAGACATGAACTTGACCAACTATAACTATTGTAATTGATCTAGAGAATTTTTACCTAATCTAAGACAATAATTGATTAGATTTAGTCAATTCTCTAATTAAGTCCATCTTTAATCTAACCTTAGGTTTAACCCAATTAATGGACCTAATTCCCACTAACCCATTAACCCAATGTGTTATGGTTTGCATCTTAGGTTCTTCAATTCACAATCCTAGAACCTAATCAAACAACTTGTTAATTCTCAATTAAGTTTTGGGCTGAGGGTTGGGGTTCAGCTTTTCAAAAATAATTTTCATATTTGTAAAATATTTTTACAATATGGTTCTACCAACCAAGTTGCATGTTTGATTCATAATCAAAATATAAGTGAAATAAGTATGAAACTACTTTAGATTTAATCCAAATATGTTCATGTAATTGAAAAATTTTAACTTTAAACTGCATAAATTTTTTAGACAAATATATGATGGTTCTTTACACCAGAATTATTAATAAAAAAATTTTATTTTAGATTTAAATTTTTTTTAAATTTAATAAATCATAAATTTAATTCAGATCATATCTAATAAATTTATGATTAAAGATAGATCTACATGAATTAGGATAACTTTTGCACTGTAAGGGGTAAACCTTACAGCAGGACAACCTACAGTTCATGATTGATCTAAAAATTTTAATTTCAGATTTAACAATCAGATTATAAATTAGATTTAATCTAAAAAATAATCTAAGCATGTATTAATAATCTTGTAATAAACAACCTAGGCTCTGATACCAATTGAAGGAACTAGATCTAGGGTTTCAAGGTTAGATCTTGAAATTTTTTCAAGATCAGGCAAGGAAAGACTAAAATAAATCAAAATTTATCTTATAAAATTAGAAAATTTTTAAATTTAAAATCTTATTACATGATTATTACATGTATTAAATTAAAAATTAAAATATAAAGAGCAAGAACTACATGTTGATCATATCAACATGTTTCTATACTACATCTAATGTATATAAAATATAATAGATCAGATCTATTACCTTGCAAGTTAGATATTCTAACTTTACTGATCCAGGCTTGAGGATGATGTTACGAGCTGCACATATGTCCGATCTCTAGGAGTCATCCACACGAGCTCACAAATCACGATTAGAAATCCTGGTTCAGAAAATCAGCACAGTATGCTTGTACTGCGCTGATCCTTCTTAGATGGTCGATCAGATGCCTCTTTCTTCTTGATTTAGACTCTTCCAAAGATAAAAGTAGGAGAAGGAGTTTTGGATGAGACACTCTCAGAAAGCTTACAGATGAAGGAAAGGAAGAGATGAACCCAGCAACTCTAGAAGAAGACCCTCTTCTTCTTCTCTTTGCTCTAACCCAGATACCTAGTTTTGTGTCTATTATATCTCCACACCCTAAGACTCTTTCTCTTTAATTTTTGGATGCCCCAAAGATCTCTAAATGTTCTATATTCCATGAAAATTTTATGAAGAAATTCATTTTAAATAGAGAGATATGAAGAGTTCTTGTCTAGGTCAAATACCTAGTCTAGGATTATCCAAACAAGGCAAGACAAGGGGCACCCAACTCTTGGGTGTCCCCTCCTTCTTTTTCTACCATGGACCACCATTAAAGGGTGCATATTATTTTCATAAAAGCTACAAAAATTCAAAAAAAATTGAATAAAATCAATACCATAAGGAAAGAGTTTTGGTTTCCTAAAACTCTATCTTATATAATTTGAAATCCAAACTAATTCCTACTTTGACTTGATCTACAACCATATTCTATATAAGAGAGAAAGAAAGGAAAGTTTTGGGAATGTGTGAAGACTTGGGAGAGAGGGTTTTGTTGCACAAAATAAGAAAGAGTGGGCATGGGATAAGAGAGAGTGGGCGTGGCAGGCTAAGGTGGTGCAAGGTGGAATCCTAGTCTTACTAGGATTCAATCTATGACTTATTCAAATTTGGTTTCTCAAACCAAATCAAACCAAAACTAAATCAACCTAATTAAAATAGGTCTTAACCCAATTAAGAGCCTAATTTAATCAGATTAAATTATATTTAAATCTATTTAATTTTTTAATCAAATTAAAAATTAGGTTGATCCATGTCCTATTTGAACTAGGTCTAGTTTTTCCTTGCACTTGGCTTATCCAATAAATCAATTGAACTTGATCCAATCAAGTCCAAACTAAATTCAATTAAATTATATTTAATTAACTTAATCTCAGCCTATTGACTTAATCAAATTAAGCCAATTAGCAATCAAATTGCTAATCAATCCTCCTGCAACACTTGCACTAGGTTAAATGTCAATCATATTGATCGTTTAACCCTAGAATGATTCTTAATCATTGATCAACCATCCGATCAGATTGTAACTCTGATGTATGTGACATCATAGGTCCAAATCTAAGCTGATAGTATAAGAATAAATTTTTGTACCAATTGAAGTGACCATCTAGCAATGTTACCCGACGGTCGGATAGATCGAATGTGTAGAACAATATCCTTAGAACCCATACGGATATAGTTTCCATATAATTCATTCTCTTAACCAAAATACTCATAGGATACCTCAGAGTTCAACTGTCAACTCTGATCAGGTTATCCACATTGTATTTCAAAATATCAAATCCATCTGATGGATTACCTTGGCCAAGATTTTGCTAAATTGAAATACAGTGACTCATTCTTCTCTAGCTCTTAGAGTGGTCAATCTCATCTCGATCACACTCTGACTTCGCAAGTACTTGACTATACCCAGAAGCCTTCTATCACTGAATTAAAAATTTAGTTAGTCCATTACCAAAGCACAGTGAGTTGCTTGCAAGTCACTGAGGCGATCTCAGGTCTAAGGGACACTTATACCTATATCCCATCAGAGACATTCTTGACAGTAGAATGCTCTGGAGTTGGTCACATTCAATGATGATGTACCCTTACATCTCACTGTATGCCATATCAGTGTCTCCACACTCTTTGGTTAAGAGAACAACCAACCCATAAGGCGTACAGCGACCTATGCTCGATAGAAGCTGTCGTCCTTATTAACACCTATCATTTGATCGTGAACAGTTTTAAGAACTAATCGATAAATTCTCTCTTTATCAAACCTAAATAGTCCTAAAGACTTCATCATAACAATGGAGTTCATTAGAAGATGAAAACTTATGATGAAAATACCAAAAATATATTTTATTTATTAACAAATTAATTACAATACTTGGTTGCTCAACCGTCAACAGACTGACGATTGATATTTGGGACATATTTTTCACCACATATCACATATGAAGTATCAATCTCTGGATCGAGATATTATTAATCTTTGAACATCTATATGTTCAAGACCTAATATCCTATTGTCCAGAGATATGTGACTATCACATATTTATTTTTTATTCTCATAAATATAAAGAACATCATCATCGAGTGACTGAAACATAAGATCATTATAATAAAACCATAGCCACAATGTTTACCAGATGCAGAGTAACTTTTACTCGTAATATTAATTTCAAAATTATACTACAATAGCAAAAGATTTGAAATAATATTTCTGATAAATTTAGGCTCATATCAATGGTCTATTAGTCTCTAAATCTTGCTAGAATGTTATATAGGTTCCTACAATCTCAGCATGAATGGACTATCCATTAGTGCCAAAAGTCAAGTAGTCACCTCACCTCAGCTTTATAGATCCAACAAATACTTTACATAAGAGGAACTTATATTAGGTATCATATATCTAAAAATTTAAAGCTAAAATAATCAATGATAATTAGTTTGTATCACATACAAACTATTAACAGATGCAACTTTTGCATCCTTCTATTGCTTCACACTGATAAGATAATTCTTGTAATTTATTGCTCATCAATCCTATATCGATATTAGATATCTATAGTGAAGACACTCTTCACCTTCTATTCTTTAACCATTCCATGACATTCGATCAATTTTAAAAAATATCCTAAGCAGTGATAGTAAAGATGCAAATTTATATATAAGAATATAAACAGGACTACTCATGATGACATGCACAAATTAGACAAAAATTTTTATCTAATTATGTCTCTCACTATTTTAACGAATTTTATAGCCCTTAAGTATGAAATCAAAGAATCTTATCATGAAGTTCTTTAGTGGGGTTGAGATCCTAATTTCTCATAAAAAGCCTTGTGGATAGCACAACAAGCTCCTATGAGTTCAAAGGTAAGTAACTCTTTACTAATTACATCTTATGCAACTCTCAACATAACTTTTGCATCTAAAATACTTATAGCCTTGTGGATAGAACAACAAACTATAGTATTTTAGTTAAGTCATATCCTTCAATCTTATATAATTATATCTGGATAATACTACCCTTGTGGATAGCACAACAAGGCAGCACTACCAAATATGCCATAAGTATCACTAGGTCAACATCATACCAATCACTATAGCAAGTTTTGTGGATAGCACAATAAACTCACTACAGTTCTTGATATACTCTATTGACTTAGTATGAGCTAAATGCAATTAGCTTCACTATGCACCAAGATATTATTAAGCCAGTCCTCACGGCAAGACTTGTGGATAGCACAACAAGCCTACTATGGTTCTTGACATAATAGTGACTTAGCATGAAAGAAGGTATGGATAGTGTTCTTAACATTTGCTATTAAGACTTAATATAATTTAACTAAGGGACTTAGGCCTCATGCACATCCTAAACATATATATGCATCATATGCTAGGTAAACTCCTTTTTTTTTTTAACTACCAGCATATATGAGCATATCAAGGAAAACAAATAGTTATAGACTTTAAAAAAATCATCCAAGCCACAAGATGATCTTTGGATCTAATCCAAGGTGCATCATAGATTGAACCATCTTATGGTCAATCTTAATGTACCTCAGCTCTCCAAAAACCTGGTAATACATTCTTCGTCACCATGAAGACAAGCATGAATACTTGATCTTTTATTTGAAAATAGAAAGAAATAATTTCTATCTATTCTCAAATAATTTTTTTTTATGATTTTATATTATTATGTAAAAATCTCAATCAACAATTGAGATTATAGAAAAGAGAGGTCTAGCTGATAATATAATGCATTAGGGACATCCAACTCTTATTGCAACTCTTGCAGATGTATTAATATAATCAGCCAACATAAAAGCATTCATGCAAATATCCATCAAATGGATGTTGCATAGTCCATAACAAATCAACATAATATTTCATAATAATTATAAAATATTATAATAAATAACTTATGTTATTTTAATTGCAATATCATTCAAACACATGTCAACTATGATGTTCAAATTATATGGGCACAGGACCCATCTAGGGTTTGCGATTCGGGTTCAACACTTGACCCAATTTTAACTTTTAAGTGAACCATTTATCATTTATTTAAGTTGAGTTGACCAATTCTTAGGTTAAACCTAATTCAATTAGGTTAACTTAGATTCAGTCACCCATAACTCAAACCCTAATCATATTAGGTAAATGACAAATTTGATTAACCAAAATTAAACTTAGCTTCTAATCAAATTAGAATAATGATTTTGATTTAATATATAATCATTAAACTCTAATCACATTAGAACAATGAATTATAGTTAAATCAATCCATCGATAAAACTTTAGTTGATATCTGATGCATTCTTTTCATGACCTAAATTTTTCGACCCCACGCATGCCTCGGGAAACAACCAAGATGGTCGACCCATAATGGTGAATCTCCGATAACATGGTGGTCGACCCTTGGATCTTAAGTAAATGTATCAAATACAAAAATCTTAATCCTTAGCAATGTACATCCATATGCAGCATTCTAAGGCCCCTGCACATCATATGCACTAGATTTCAATTCCATCAAAAATAGATCATATGATCTAAATTAAACTTATCACACAAGTCTATAAACCATAAAATTTTATATCCAAAATTTGATCATGAATTGATAATACTTTATCAAAAATAAAAATACATCAAAATCATCAACAAAATATTAATTAGAAAAATTGATTTTGACATAGTTCGAACTGGATCTAATCCATATTACAAGAATAACATAAAATTTGACTGAATCAATCAAGGGTGGCTCTGATACCACTGTTGGATTTTAGTGATGCAGCAAAATATAGATTTCAAAAATTTTAACATACATTCAATATTTAAAAATAAAGTTTAACAATTAAACTCAACCATCAGAACTCAAAAGCCTAGGAACCCCTTGACGATTTCAATCAAATCACAAATAATATGCATATTAAGAGAAGACCAGAAATCATATACCACCGTGAAGATCATGAATTGGTGATTTTGAGATCTCCATAAGACTCCAAAGTAGAAGCCCTCAAACGGTGATCCACACAGGATTGGTCGGGGCCTTTTCCAACTCGTCATGGTGCTGCAGTCTTCTTCCTAAGTGCACTGCTAATAGTCCTTTGCAAGAATTTGATATACTATTGCTTGTATGCCTTCATGACCTCTACTAGAATCACTCTAAAATTTTTTTCTAAAATATCAAACTACACTCTAATCAGATTTTATGTTCAACACATGAACACTCTAATTTTAGGATAAGTATCTCATACTTTCTTTTTTTCTTCCTCTCTTTCTTTCTATTTTTTCTTCCCTTTCTTTTTTATTTTCATTTCAAATTTTTCTTATCACTTCCTCATCTAATCCCACATCCAAAATAAATTTTGGATAATTTTTATACCATATGGGGTGCCCCTTATATAAGGGATGAAGGGGCACCATACAAGATATCAAGGGGTGCCAACTCTTGGCATCCCAACTCCCTTACATGTTTCAATTAAATTTTAATGTGGAAATTGGGGGTCAAGGTGTGGAATAGGAAGAGTTTTATCTACAGAAGGACTCCTCCTCTGCCAAAAAATATTTGAACACCATAAAATGGTGCATGGAATTAAGGGAGAAATAAATTAGCGCAAACACATCCCATGTGTCATTCCTTTGTTTCCATAAAGAATAAAATCTTTTACATAGAAACTCTAGGTGTGGAAGAACCTTCAAGCAGAAGGACTCTTCCACTTCTACACCAACAATTATCTAGAACCATCACATGGCATGTGGAGGGAAGAAAAATGCATGGAATAAAAGAAGAATTAAGAGTCCCATGAGAAATAGACTGTACATTTCTCAACACCATAAATGGGGCGTCCACATTCAAAATGGTGTGGAGTTCCTTTCTAGTGAAGGACTCCCTCTTTTCATCCACATCCCACATCCCAAGGTGCCATCTGATGGTGCACAAAAATAAAGGGATGTGTGAAAGATGTAATAATTTTAAGAGGAGTAAGAAAGGACTCTCCTTCTTAATTCCAAAAATAAATGTGATGCCACTCATATTTATGCGTGTGGTTTGACATGGAGGAGGTTAATTCCATGGGGAACACTTCCACAAAATCAGATAAAATCAACTAATAAATTAGATAGTTCAAAACTAATCACATTAGGTCAGGGCACTAGATTGGCACAAACACCTTTGCACTGAATCCAATTAGGAACTTGGGTTAATTCATGTGCTAGCAATTTAATTAATCTATTAAATTTATAATAAATTTAAATTAATTAGACTAAGATCAAATTTTTATTATGTGTAATCTATTGGGTTTCAAATCTAGCCAGCAGTGGACCCAACTCTCGATGAAACCCTAATCCAATTGAATTAGGTCAGCTCAAGAGTCCCAATCAACTAGGACTCTTCTAATTGATTTTAGAATTAAATTTTTATAATTCTATCAAGTTCACAAGTCAAGATTGATATCTAACAACATATCATGACTACTCAAAAGATTTAAAATTTGATAAAAATATCAAAATTATCCTTCCATGATGAGTTATCGTGCACTTCAATCCTTCGATCACATAATATTTTGAAAAAGCTATAGATATGAAAAAATATCAAACTCAATATCTAACCATATATATCTCGATCAGATGATGATGACTTAGTTGATGAATCAGTATAAATTATTTTTACTATTTATCCCTTCTCTGGTCAGAGACTTTCAGAGTCACCATCCTATGAGATCACATAGGATGTTCTCTCCTCTTACAAGGAGTATCTAGTTTCTTATTGACCACTTACAACCTTCATGCATACTTTGCCATACCCAGAATATCCCACATACATCTCAAAGTGATGTGCTAGAGAATAAACCAAAATAAAGGTCTATGCACATAAGGTACCATGGTGATCTCAGGTCAAAAGATCACATGCACCACTCTCACTGAAGAACCATCTGCTGATATGCTATAAGGCTCCATCAGATATTCTTTCACGAGTATGTTCAGTGAACTCATTCTCTAATGAGCACCTATATTTTTGTATTAGTGTCACCACATAAGTGATTGTGAGATTAACCACCCTTTCATCGAGCATACATAGAATGTACCAGTCTTACCGACATCATCGATCTCTGACTCGATGATCCAACGACTATAAATATTTTAGATTGGAGCTATCAAGATTTTAGATCTCACTAGTATGATCTCATCATGGTCCTAAAATTATTACTTTAATCTATGAGATTTAACATAATCATATAAAAATGATACAGCAAATGATAAAATATAATACCTCATATAAATAAAATAACTAATATCATACATATGAGTAGGAAGATAATGAAGAAATGTCCCATCGCATCTCCATGCGATTGGCTTGTAGGGTACTATTCTTTCAGATCCTACAATGGGATATAGCCGATCTCCTCAGAAAGTATGAACATTGTCAGAAGTATGCCAACATCCAATGGAGATCGAGGACTGAGCTTGCACTAGTTATTGCCTAGTGGCCCTTCGCCATGTGGGGAATCAACATCCTTGGACCATTTCCACAAGCAACTAGTCAAAGAAAATTTTGATTGTAGCAATTGATTATTTTATAAAATAGGTAGAGGTCGAGGCCTTGGCTTAGATTACCAAGAAAAAAATCCAAGACTTTATCTTAATATCTATTATTTGTAGGTTCGGACTTGTAGGCCATTATCACTGACAATGGATGGCAATTCGATAATCTGAAGTTCAAAAAGTTTTACTTTGAGCCACATATTGATCACAAACTCACTTCAGTTGGTTGTCTATAGTCAAATGGAGAAGCCAAGGTAATAAATTACATGATCCTGCAAGGACTGAAGTCAAGGCTTGGTGAAGCCAAAGGATTCTAGGTCGAAGAACTTGATAATGTGCTTTGGACTTATCGGATGGCTCTTTGGACTTCTATCGAGAAAATATCATTCAACCTCATCTTTGGCATAGAAGTGGTTATCCTCGTTAAGATCAGAATGTCAACGACTAGGGTGGAGTGCCATGACAAGCAAGAGAATTTGAGCCAACTTCGAATGAATTTAGGCTTGCTCAAAGAAATAAGAGAACAAGCTTAGATTAGGATGGCATTGCACTAGCAGTGAGTAGCCCGCTACTACAATGTGCAGATTAGGTTAAAGATATTTCAACTAAGAGACCTCATCCTTCACTAAGTTGAGGTATCTATAAAGGATTTTTAGAAAATCTCATCTCCTAGATGTACATACAGAAATTTAAAAAATTAGTAGTGAAAAAATTTTAGCTCTAGATTAAAACTCTTTTAATCTATCATGCATGCAATAGATCTAATCTATTGATTCTTTAGGATCTATCATATGTAAGATCAAGATGCTAAAAATAAAAAATCAGATTTAGATTAGATGAATATCATTTTTGCAGAGCGAGGTTCCTGCAAAGCTGCGCACGCATCCGGTCTCTATAGGTATCCACATGAAGTCTTCAATCCAATCAGAAGTCTTAGTCTTCATCGGGATGCTAGCTTCCTTATAGAAGATGCCTTCTTGATGGCTGATTGAAGACTCTCTTGAACTCTCTAAGACCTTCTCAGAGAACAAGGAGAAGAGGAAGAGAAAGAACAGGAGGAAGAAGAGAAGGATCCCACACGCCAAGGATGAACCTAAGAGGAGATGCCTCTCCTCTCTCTTTCATGCCCACAAGACCCCATAAGAATCCATGTCCAAAGAGCTTCTAGATATCCTTCTCCACACCCTAGGGCTCCTATTTATAGGTGGCATCCAAGCGAGAAAAGGGAAAGTTTTACAAGATCAAAATCCATGTCCCACTGGAACTCCAGGACTAGTTGATTTGAAACCAACTTTGACCAAATCAAACCTGATCAAATCTATTTTGATTTTATGCCAAATAAAGGTAGTGTGGAGGGGTTTAGGCTGGTCTTATCCCATGCCAAAGACCAAGTTTGCATGGGCTTAGGTGGTGCTAGAAAAAGAGGCTGCAGTGGAGAGAGAATCTTTGTCCAACTGGGATTTTTTGTATGCTGATTTAAATCTAATGTAAATTTGATCTAATCCTAACCAATTTAGGATTAGATTGCATACAATCTAATTTTATTTCTAGTCTAATTAGAAATTCAATTAAATCTGAATTAAATTATAATCAAATTAGAAAATTGATTCAATCAAGTTCTAATCAAATTAGGAATTGATCTCCTTATGCAATTGGGTTATCTCATAATCTAATCAGACTTGATTTAATCAAATTCAAATCAAATTAAATTAAACTTAATTTAATTAGATATAATTAAAATCTTATGACTAAATCAAATAGAGCTAATTAGCAATCTAATTGCTAATTAATCCTCCTATAACTTACTAACACTCAGTAAGTTTGTCAATTATAATAATTACATCATCAATCATATTGATAATTAATTTTTATTATAATTCATAATCATAATTCAACCATTTGATTGGATAAAGACTTATTTTGTGTGAGATCCCATAGGTTCTATTCTATCTGATTATGAGATATATTATGATCCCAATCATAATATCATCGAAACTCCTTTCGATGGATTGGAACACTTCCAACTCTATCTATTAAGGATCATCGATCATCAAGATGATACTTGATGAGTCTCACTATCTACCAGTAACACCTAGCAATATGCAGTAGCAATCTAGTAGAATGAAATATTGAATCTCTAGGTATAGTTACCACGTAGTTCGATTCCTCTATTGTGAATTCTGACAAGATGTATGTCAAAGATAACTCGTCAAACCCATTCATCCATCATATGTCAGATTCAATCGACTCGAGTCTATATGAAACTTTATAAAATTTTTTTTCCATCATTCACCTACTATGGCTATGGATTTTAAAACTCAGTCTCATGAACTGTATAGAACCTCTTTCTATCTACCAGAGTCGATAGATCCCATCTTGATACATACTCTATTTCTATAATAGGTCTACTATAGCCAACATACACCATAAGATTTCGAATGGCTAGGTAACCAAGTAATTATTGAAAAATTGATAAGGCTTCAAGCATACAATTTAAAAATTTATATAGCAAAATTATATCAGATTAAATATTTTAATCTAATTACATACTTTAGATCATATCTAAAAATCTTATCCTAGGATCTATAACATGATATAATGTATGTGTATGATCTGAAAATAAAATTCTGCATGTATGATCACATCATACATGTTGTAGATCCAATCTACAAATCTACTGAGTTCAAAACTTGATACCTTGGCATGGGTAGCAGATCTCTACATTTGAGTTTCATGGATTTGAGGTCTTGCTAGTTGCTCACAGCCACACAGGATATTCAGTCTCTATAGGTGATCCACTCGAAGCCCCGTGCTGATCGATCTTTTAGGAAGTGCTAGCTCGTGCGAAGATATTATTGATGGCAAATCTGCTCCTCTCTTCAGATCTCTTGGATACTTTCGAAATCGAAAGAAGGACAAGGAGAAAGATGACATGGTGGAAGAAGGAGGAGAACATACTTCTCTTTTATTTTTCTTTCACCCAAAACTCTAGATCTGATCTAGGTTTCTCATCCAAGAGGAGGAATATCTCCTCTAGTCTCACACGCCAAAGATGGCTGCCCACCCCAAGATCTCATGCCCAAGAAAAACCCTAACTCACGGTGGAATTGATCTAAATTTTTGATGCACAAAAATCATGGGTTTTTATAGATGGCATTGAGTTTGTTTGGATGAGAATCAAATTCTCATCTAATCCTAAATTCAAATAAAATTTGAATTTGAGTGATCAACCAATTGATCCATATCATTTGGGCATTGAGATGGGGCGACAAAACTTCCTTTTATGTGAAGAATTCTCATGCAAATCTAAATTTGCATTGACAAAAGAAGGGCGTGTGTAAGGTGGTCAGCTAGGACAAAGTCCAATCTGGTTTGGACGCTAAGGCTTTATTCAATTGATTTCCATCTTGATCAAATTAGATTAGACCAACTTAGATAACTTTGAACCTAATACAATTAGGTACCAAACCAGTTAGATTAAATCCTAATCAAATTAAAATTTAATTAAATCCAAGTCTTGATCAAATCAAAAATTAATCATCCTTGGCAATTTGATCATCTCATAACCTAATCAGGTTAAATCTAATTGAATCCAATTAAATTAGATTTGAACCAAATTATATTGCTTGATCAAATTAAACTAATCAGTAATCTAATTACTTATCAATCCTCCTATAATTCATTAATCCTTAGCGAATTAATTTTTTGCAACTTTTTCTTGGATGTATGCCCTAGAAGTCAATCTTGACTAATGCATATCATATTTTTAGGATATGATTTTGTACTTAATGGGTAGTTATATTACTATTTATATTTCTATAAATCATCCAAGGGATTAACAAGATGATGACACATATTCTAAAAAAATTGAGAATTTGAGGTATGTGTCATTGATGGCTAAATTTTTAAATTACTCCTGATCATAGGATCATTATGAGGATGATGATTGATCCAGATAAATCAATGTATGGATCACTTTCTTTAGACAGATGAGTCTCGAGTCTGTGGTGTAGTTGTTGGGAATAGTATCCCAAAGTCAATCATCAGCCTGTAGACGGTTGTGCTTATTTTTGTATATGTACATGAATTATGAATTAATAAAAATTATTTTGATATTTTTCATCACAAAATGTTTCATCTTCTAATGAACTCCTATATTGTGGTAAAGTCCTTAGGACTATTTAGACTCGACAAAGGAGGATTTGTCGTTTAGTCCTTAAATCTGTTCGCGACCAAATGATACGTTGTTACCAAGGATGACAACATTTATCAAGCATAGGTTGTTGTGTGCCATATAGGTTGGTTGTCCTCTTAACCAATGAGTGTGAAGACACTGGTATGGCATACAGGTGAGATGTAAGGGTACATCTGCACTGAACGTGACCAACTCCGGAGCTATTTTTGCTGTCAAGATTTGCTCTGATGGAATATGGGTATAAATATCCTTCCGATCTGAGACCACCACGGTGACTTGCAAGCAACTCACTGCACTTAGGCACTGGACTACCTGAATTTCTAATTCAGTGACGGAAGGCTGCTGGGTGTAGTCAAGTACTTGACTTGTCGGTGCATGTGTCAAGATGGGATTGACCACTCCAGTTTAGGAGCTGTGTACAGTCATGTTTTAATTTAGCAAAATCTTAGCCAGGGTAGTCTTTGTAGGAGTCACAAGACTGTTTGAGTTGAGCACGATTCGGATGATCTAATCAAGGTGGACAGTTTAACCCTGAGTCATCTTAAACACAGAGGTCAAAAGGATGAATTATACAATAACCATATTCACGTAGGTTCTGAGTGTTGCGATTATGACTATTCGACCTATCCGATCGTCAGGTACCATTACTAGATGGTCAATTCGATTAGTACAGGAATTTGTTCCTGTGCTACCGGCTTAGGTTCGAACCTGTGGGGTCACACACATTAGAGGTTCCTATCTGATCTGATGGCTGATGAAGAGTCCTAATGCTCGTAGACTATGAGTCCTATGTGTCTGGGACTCTGATCGAGAATAAGGATTCTCTGATCATGAGTCCCACACATTTTGGGTATCGGGGTCAAGAGTCCCACTGGTTTGGGACTCTTCGATCAGGGTTACATATCGATGAATTCTGATGCCCGATTACCCATCGAATTTAGACTCAATATTTATGAGAGGTTTAATTAGTGATTTGATCATTAATTAACTCAATTTGATTGAGTAATTATTTTTGGATCAAGTCCAATTGAATTGGATTCAGTTGGGTTTGACCCGATTAGGTTAAGAGTTGACTTAATCGTCGAGATGGTTTGGTCCCTGATTTGATCAGGGATTGGACTTAATCAATTCTTGATTTGATTAGGATTTTATTGACCCTAATTAAGCTTAATTAAGTTAGATTTAAATTAGTCTAATTGGGCTTAACTTATTTGGTTCAATTAGGTTAGTTTAAATAATGAAACCATCTTGACCCATTCTCCCTGCGCCACCTCACTTCCACTGCGTCCATTTGAATTCACGAGAAGGAAGTTCTCATGAATTTTTTCTCATGCAAATCCCTCCTCACGCCCTACTTTAATGCACCAAATGAGTGGATAAGGATGATTGGTTGGCCATTCAAATTCAAAACAAAGTTTGAATTTGAATGAGCAACCAATCTTAGCGCCTTGACCTTATCCTCTTTTAGCACCCCATTTATTACACGAGAAAATATTTCTCATGAAATCACTCACACACAAATTAAGCTACACCCTCCTCTTCTCACACCCTTAGAGAATAGGGATAAATTAGTTTCCATTTGAATTCAAAATTTGATTTGAATTCAAATGTGCAATTACTCATCTTTATCCTCTCACGTGGACAAGACATTTGACATTGTTTTAAAAGGAGGAGAAGAGTGGGGCATGTGCAAAAAAATTTTGGAGAGAAAATCTAGGCATGAGGAATCCTTGTGTGTAAGGTGAAGGTCTATATCCTTTCGAGAGAAAAAGAAAGAAAAAAAAAGAAAAAGTGTGCGCAGGGTTTCAGTGAGTTCTTCAGGGTTTCAGCCTGGAGTTCGGGAAGTGAGAAGGTGAGCTACGAGTGTCGTGAGCCCACCAAATTTTAGGAAGATCTTCAACATCCTCTCAAACATGTCTGTTGATGATTCAGAGCATCCAAAGAATCGACAGACATCGATCGAAAGAGTTCGATCAGCATCAGCCGTCGAAAGGGCTCTACAACGAGCTAGCACTCGTGTAAAGTCGGTCAGATCAGAAGCTTCATGTGGATGATCTGTAGAGACCAGACACACTGTATGGTTGTATCATGATGATCAGACTCTTCCGACGGTGATCAGATTGCGGTGATCTACTACCCGCACAAAGGTATTGTGTTCTGAACACATTACATTAAAGTATTTACTGTTCAAATTTGAATTTTAAATTTAAATGCTTGCATGCTATATATCATATTTAGATCCTAGTGTAGGGTAAATTTTTATTAATTAATTAGATTAATTAATAATTTCTGCTGTAAAATATTAATTTTGAAAAGTTTTAAAATTATCATTTTACCCCTACACTGAAATTTTTCACAAAATGGTATCAGAGTGGGTTCTTAGATATGATATATATATTTGCATAAATAGATTAAGTTGTAATCTAAAAGTTTAAATTTAAAATTTGAAATTTAAAATTTAAAATTTGAATTTTCAAAGTTGTTCGAAATTCAAAACTCAATAAAAATTTAAAATTCAAAATTTAAAATTTTAATTTTGAAAATTAAAATTCAAAATTTAAAATTCAAAAATTTAAAATTTAAAATTTGAAATTCAAAATTTTGAAATTTAAAATTTGTTTGAAATTTGAAATTCAAAAATTTGAAATTTGAAATTTGTTTGAAATTTGAAATTCAAAATTTAAAATTTAAAATTTAAAAATTAAAATTTAAATTTTGAAATTAGTATATTTAGATATACTTGATCCAAGTAGCAAGTAATCGAATTGGGTTGGTTGCCATGGCCGTCCGGTCATAGGAGAAAAGTAGGGTTTAAAGGTCCTCTCTTCCCATTCGATGGGGTCTCCTATGACGGTAGGGGTGCCAATGCAATTATATCCCATGTAGATGAAGTAGTGAAAGGAATATTCATGATTTATTTTGATTGAGTTATTTTTTGTTATGTAATTAGCAATAAGATTACTATTTATGAAATGTGCTGATCTATTTGTATAATGAGTCAACATATTTGGTGAACAGAAAATAAAATCTTTCAAATTTGAAAATTATTTTTGAAATGCCAAACCCTGACCCATCAGCCCAAATACTTAATTAAAAGAATTAAGTGTTGTCTAGTAGGTCTAGAATTGTAAATTAAGACCTAAGACAATTGCATAAACTTGTAGGTCAATGGTTTAGATAGATTAGGTCCATAATTGGGTTAGACCTAAGGTTAGCTTAAAGAAATGGACTAAATTAGAGTAATTGATCAAATCTAATCAAAAGTTGAATTAGATTAGGTCAAGGATACTCTAGACTCAACTCCAATAGTTGTAGTTGAATGGGTCCATGTCTCTAACTAGACCAAGATGGACTTAATTCATTGCTATGCGGTGGAACCCTATTTACTAAGTTGATCAAATTAAAACTAATGAACCGGTTGGTGTCTAAGGTAAGTTTGGCAGTTTGACCAGTGGTTTTTAAGTGGGAGCTACTCACAGTGATTCGATCTTTGATGAGTTAATGGCTTATCCCCACCACTGATCTCACTTACCTGGCCAACCTGGTGAATTAGACTTTGATTAGATCACTTGGTGATTAGAGCTCACCCATGTCATTAGGTAAATCAGTTTGACTGATTTAAGTGCTCCTAATGCCAGCTTTAAGTAAATTCTTTTTAATCTGACTTGGTGAAGTCAGTGGGAGGTTTGAAATTGGCTGAATATTTTCTTCTCATCTATTCTTTAATAAAATTCTCAAAAAAAAAAAATTATTAGGTCCTAAAAATGATTAAGTTATATTGATAACTAAGTCATAGCCTCCCATTAAGTGAGTGATAATGAGTCCATTAGTTTAATAATCATTGGAGGCACAAAGGCCTGGTGCTTATTGACTAATGGAATTATCATTCATAGTATGATAATTTGGTTTGAGTCTTTCTGATGGTGGTTAGGTTGGCCGACCAAAGTTGGGCTTGATCATTTATTGGTCTGATTCACCAAATCAAATCATGTTAATGGTTGGATCTAACCAGATTTTTTCAGTGGAGGCCAAAGCCTACTGATTAGGTTTTGGGGCAAAATTAATTACTAGAAGTTGTTTAGAGAAACAACTGGTTATGAACCTACCCATAGATACACATGGGTTGACCAACCAAAGTTGGGCTCGTGTGTAGTCTGTGTGGATTCTAGTACCTACTAAGGAACTAAAGTAATTCCTCGAATTGGAGGTTGAGGCTACCAATTCATAAAAATACTGGGAGAAACTTTAGACTAAAGTCCAAGTCTTTAGTATTAATAATTTATATACTAATATAGGTCTGGTTTTTCTTTATGCAGCTATGGCCACTACCCTATCACTCCGATCATTATTAGATAATGACAAGCTCATGGGACCTAATTTCGATAGCTGGTATCAAAAATTAAAAATCATCCTTGAGCATGAGTGGATTCTTTATGTAGTAATGGATTTGGCACCTGAGGAGCCAGCCCTGAATGCTAGAGGGATGGTCCGAGATACTTACCAGAAGTGGCTCAACGATCGCACCACCGTCCGGTGCATAATGCTGGTGGCAATGAATGATGAGTTCAGTCGTAGGTTCGAGAATGCCCAGCCATAGGAGATGCTTCAAATGTTGAATGACTCTTTTGGCACGCCTGACGATGTTGAAAGGCACAAAACTAGTTGTGCCATTTTCAATGCTCGGATGAGGGATGGAGCCTCAGTCACTGATCATGTACTGTACATGATCGAAATGATTGAGCACCTAAGTAAACTGGATTTTTCCCTGCACGAGTAGCTCGGTAAGGATATGATCCTTAATTCTCTACCCAAGTCCTTCCTTCCCTTCCTTACTCATTTTCAAATAACAAAGCCTGCAGTGAACTACCATAGTTTGTTGGGGTTGCTGTAGAACTTTGAGAAGGAACACCAGCTCCATAAGGAGTTGGTGAATGTTGTGGGAAGGTCTTCTTCTGATCGTCGACTCTTTAAGAAAGGGAAGAAGAACAAGAAGAAGAAGAATAAGAAGGTGCAACTGCATGCTGAGACGTCTACACAGGGTCAGACCAAGAAGCGCAAGCCCGACTAGAGCCAGGTGGAGTGCTTCTTTTGCAAGAAGCAGGGGAACTGGAAGAGAAACTGTCCTCTATACATTGCCTCACTGGATCCGAACAGGCCAAAGAAGAAGCAAGGTACTTATATGATAACACCTTGCAACTTTTTCATTTGTGATACTACTGCCTGGGTATTGGATACCGGAAGCCCTTATCATATTTTCAATTCGATGCAGGGTCTGCAGGTCAGTAGGAGATTTGATGAAGGCGAGAGGTTCTTGAACGTTGGAGATGGAAGCAAAGTTTCAGTTCTAGCATTAGGAATCATGAACCTTGTAATCAATTCTCAAAATATAATTCTGAGTGAATGTCACTATTGTTCAAGCTTTTTATTAAATATTATTTCTGTAGGTCTTTTGACCATGAACGGTTATCAATTTTTAATAAAAAAAATATTTACAATATCATTTTGAATGGTGTTACAATGTTTATTGGATAACTTTATAATGGAATTTACTTTCTATCACAACCTGTTAATGTGGTTCAAACCTCCGGTAAATGCCCTAGAATAGATAATGTGTCAGAAGTCTACCTTGGCACTGTAGGCTAGGTCATATCAATAAGAACAGGATAAACAGGTTGGCTCAAGAAGGAATTCTTGAAGTAGGTGATTGTGAATCACTTCCAACCTGTGATTCCTGTCTTCTTGGTAAAATGACCAAGTCACCTTTTACTGGAAAAGGTGAGCGAGCTAGTGAACTCTTGGGTCTAGTACATTCTGATGTATGTGGACCCATGAGCTCAAGTGCAAGAGATGGATATTTCTACTTCATAACCTTCACAGACGACCTATCGAGGTATGGGTATGTCTATTTAATGAAGCATAAGTCGGAGTCATTTGAAATGTTCAAACTATTCCGAAATGAGGTAAAAAAAATAAACTGGAAAGTGTATTAAAACTCTTCGATCTGATCAAGGAGGTGAATACCTTTCCAATGAGTTTCTGACATATCTTGGGGAGAATGGGATTCTCTCTCAATGGACTCCTCCTGGAACACCACAGCATAATGGTGTATCTGAAAGGAGGAATCGGATCTTGTTGGACATGGTTCGATCCATGATGGAGTTTGCTGGTCTGCTGATCTCCCTCTGGGAATATGCGCTCGAATCGGCTTGTTACCTTCTAAATAGAGTTTCGAGTAAGCCTGTAACCAAAACACCATATGAGATATGGATAGGACGTAAGCCAGTACTCTCGCACCTTAGGGTTTGGGGATGTCCGGCTTATGTTAAACATTTAATTATGGACAAGCTAGGACCTAGGTATGATAAGTGTAATTTTATAGGATACCCAAAAGAGACAAAAGGATATTATTTCTACCCGACTGATGAGCAAAAGGTGTTTGTCAGACTTAAGGCAATCTTTTTGGAAAAAGAGTTCCTTAATGAAGGGACTGTTGCCTCTAAGGTTGAACTTGACGAAGTTCGACAGGTGAAAAAATCGACACAAGTTGCTGAACCTGAACCGGATTTGATTAGATCAGATCCGGAGACCATTGTTCAAGCACCCTTAAGGCGATTTGGTAGAGTACCATGTCAACCGGATAGATACTATGGTTTCTTGGTCCGAGACGACGATCCTATCAAACTTGATGAAAACGATGAGGATCCGATCACCTACATGGATGCAATGCAGAGACCCGACTCTAAGAAATGGCTAGAGGCCATGAAATCCAAAATAGAGTCCATGAAGGTCAACGATGTGTGGACATTGGTTGACCCACCCGAAGGAGTAAAACCCATAGGGTGTAAGTGGGTCTTCAAGAGGAAGAGGGGCGCAGACGGAAAGGTGAAAATCTATAAAGTCCGTCTGGTTGCCAAGGGATATCGTCAACATTATGGTATAGACTATGACGAGATATTTTCTCTTGTGGCAATGCTCAAATCTATTCGAATTATGCTTGCAATAGCTGCCCATCTGGACTATAAAATCTGGCAGATGGATGTGAAGACAGCTTTCCTAAATGGAGAGCTGGATGAAGAGGTATATATGATACAACCTAAAGGATTCACATCCACTGATGAGTCTAAGGTGTGCAGACTACAGAGGTCCATTTATGGACTTAAGCAGGCATCCCGGAGTTGGAACATACATTTTGATAGGACGATCAAGACGTATGGCTTCGTTAAGAACGGAGAAGAGCCCTGCATTTATAAGTGGGATAATGGTCCAGTAGTGGTATTTCTTGTATTGTATGTGGATGATATTCTCTTAATCGAAAATGATGTCCCTGCATTACAGGGAATAAAGATTTGGCTGTTGTCACAGTTCTCCATGAAGGATCTGGGAGAAGCTTCCTACATCCTAGGGATGAGGATCTATAAGGATAGATCTAAAAGATTGCTTGGTTTATCCCAGTCTACGTACATAGATACTATGCTGAAGAGGTTCAGCATGGAGAATTCCAAGAAAGGCTATCTACCGATAGGCCATGAAATTTTTCTCTCGAAGAGGGATTATCCGACAACACCTTAAGAGAGAGAGAGCGTATGGGTAGGATTCCATATGCTTCGACAGTGGGATCTATCATGTATGCCATAACATGTACACGACCAGATGTGGCATACTCACTAGGGATAGTGAGTAGATACCAATCTGATCCAGGGGAGAATCACTGGAAGGTTGTTAAAACTATCCTAAAGTATTTAAGAAATACTAAGGACCAGTGGCTTGTTTATGGTGAATCGAACTTGAGACTTATAGGGTTTACAGACTCTAGTTTTCAGTCTGATCATGATGACAGTAAAAGTGTGTCGGGATTTATTTTTACCCTTAATGGTGGGGCTATCTGCTGGAAGAGTTCCAAGCAACATACAGTGGCTGATTCAGTTTGTGAGGTAGAGTATGTCGCTGCATCAGATGCTGCCAAATAAGCGGTGTGGCTGAGAAAATTTATCACCGAGCTCGAAGTAGCACCCTCCCTTGTTGGTCTAGTTCTGCTCTACTGTGACAGCTCTGGAGCCATTGCTCAGGCGAAGGAACACAAGGCACACTAGCGGACGAAGCATATTCTGCATCGCTATCATCTTATCCAAGAAATTATGGATCGAGATGATGTCGACCTTCTGAAGATCGACGGAAAGGAGAACCTGACCGACCCATTCACTAAAGCCATTGCGGTGAAGGAGTTCGACGACTACAAGTCGAAGATGGGTATTAGATACTGCACTGATTGGCTTTAGGCCAAGTGAGAGATTGTTGAGAATAGTGTCCCAAAGCCAATCATCAGCCTGTTGATGGTTGTACTCATTTTTGTATATGTACATGAATTATGAATTAATAAAAATTATTTTGGTATTTTTCATCACAAAATGTTTCATCTTCTAATGAACTCCTATGTTGTGGTGAAGTCCTTAGGACTATTTAGACTCGACAAAAGAGGATTTATCGTTTAGTTCTTAAATCTGTTCGTGACCAAATGATACGTTGTTACCAAGGATGACAACGTTTATCAAGCATAGATCGTTGTGTGCCATATAGGTTGGTTGTCCTCTTAACCAATGAGTGTGGAGATACTGATATGGCATACAAGTGAGATGTAAGGGCACATCTGTACTGAACGTGACCGACTCTGGAGCTATTTCTGCTATCAAGATTTGCTCCGATGGAATATGGGTATAAATGTCCCTCCGACCTTAGAACACCACGATGACTTGCAAGCAACTCATTGCACTTAGGCATTGAACTACCTAAATTTTTAATTCAGTGACGGAAGGCTGCTGGGTGTAGTCAAGTACTTGACTTGTCGGTGCGTATGTCAAGATGGGATTGACCACTCCAGTTTAGGAGCTATGTATAGTCATATTTCAATTTAGCAAAACCTTGGCCAAGGTAGTCTTTGTGAGGAGTCACAGGACTGTTTGAGTTGAGCATGATTCGGATGATCTAATCAGGGTGGACAGTTTAACCTTGAGTCGTCCTAAACACAGAGGTCAAAAGGATGAATTATACAGTAACCATATTCACATAAGTTCTGAGTATTGTGATTGTGACTATTTGACCTATCCGATCATCGGGTACCATTGCTAGATGGTCACTTCGATTAGTACAGAAATTGGTTCCTGTGCTACCGGCTTAGGTTCGAACCTGTGGGGTCACACACATTAGAGGTTTCTATCTGATCTGATGGCTGATGAAGAGTTTTAATGCTCATGGACTATGAGTCCTACGTATCTAGAATTCTGTGATCAAGAATCAGGATTCTCTGATCACGAGTCCCACACATTTTGGATACCAGGGTCAAGAGTCCCACTGGTTTGGGACTCTTCGATCAGGGTTACGTATCGATGAATTCTGATGCCCGATTACCTATCGGATTTGGACTCAATATTTATGAGAGGTTTAATTAGTGATTTGATCACTAATTAATTCAATTTGATTGAGTAATTATTTTTGGATCAAGTCCAATTGAATTGGATTCAGTTGGGTTTGACCCGATTAGGTTAAGAGTTGACTTAATCGTCGAGATGGTTTGGTCCCAGATTTGATCAGGGGTTGGGCTTAATCAATTTTTGATTTGATTATTATTTTATTGAACCTAATTAAGCCTAATTAAGTTAGATTTAAATTAGTCTAATTGGGCCTAACTTATTTAGTTCAAT
>NW_027332424.1:4863872-4953872 GCF_000442705.2 Elaeis guineensis
GCAGAATTTTTTACACCCAAAAGGTTTATTCTAATCCTCTTTAGATTAGAATTTGGTTGGTTCAATTTTGACTTTAAATTGGTTTGAAATCAAGCTTAAATCAAGAGTCAAAGTTTTGTGGGACTCTTCCAAGCCGCCGACCAGCCTTCTTTCTCATGCACAAACAAATTTTTATATGATATTTTCTATGCCAATCTAAGTTGTATCACCCTCTTTTTTGAGTCTCTTATGTATGTATTAAATCTAATTTAAAATAGAATTTAAATTAATTTGAATTCGTGATAAGATCAAAGGCTGTCTAAAACTGAACCAAATTATCAAAACTCTACATGGGATGCCACCTTTAAGAAGGGCTAGTTTTTATGTGCCAAACCACTTCAGATTTGGCATGAAAAATCTTTAGAGAGGGGTGATAGATCTGAAAAAGAGGGGTGGATATCCGTGCATGAAAAGAATCAAACGAAGAACCTCTTTGGGGCATGAGATCTAGGGTGGGGGGTTTTCTCATTCCAATTTTGTGAGAGAGAAAAATAAAAAAAAAATTATTTTTCTTCTTCCACACCATCTCTTCCTTGAAAAGCTCCTTCTTTTTATTTGGAGGTATCCATTTGATCTGAAGAAAGGAGTCTCCGTCAACCATCCAGATCCTTCATCGTGAGCTAGCACTCCCGAGAAGGATGATCTATTCGAAACTTTGAGTGGATCACCTATAGAGGCTGGATATGCTGTGCTGCTATTCAGCATCAAAAAAGACCTCCTACCATATCCATCAGTAGTGGTGATCATCGACCCTCGATCAGATAATGGGTTCTAAACTCATCGGATCAGATCTAAGTGTTAGATCTAATTCAGGGCATTGATACGATTGATGTAGTGTTTTCTTTCATCTCAGATTATTTTTGTACATTATTTTCATATCATAGATCCTTAGAAAGGTAGTTTAGATATGATCTTAAGCATGTGTAGGAGATTAAATAGTTTAATCTACTACTTTCACTATAAAAAATTTTAAAAATATACATGCTTGAACTACTTGTTTCCCAACATCTAGGGCATGAAAGGATCCTATATGTGATTATAGATCTTGCACCTAAGGAGCCTGCGGCCAATGCATATGGTGTGGTGAGAGATACTTATCAAAAGTAGCTCAATGATCACACAACGGTGCGTTGCATCATGTGGGCTGCTATGAATAATGAGCTTTGTCATCAGTTTGAAGATGCACAACCTGAGGAGATGATTCAAAAGTTAAATGAGCCTTTTGGCACCACTGAGGATGCTGAAAGACATAAAACCTCTTATATCATCTTCAATGCTCGTATGCGAGAGGGGGCATCAGTCACTAATCATATATTGTACACGATTGAATAGATCGAGCGGCTTAACAAACTTGATTTTTCATTGCATGAACAATTAGGTAAAGATGCTTTCCTCAACTCGCTTCTCAAGTCTTATCTGTTCTTTCTTAGTCATTATAGAATGACTAAGCCTGTAATAAACTACCATAGTTTAATAAGGTTACTGCATACCTTTAAGAAGGATCACCAGCTCTAAAAGGAGCCGATGAATGTGATAGGTGGGTCTTCTATAGGTCGCCATTCTCCTAAAAGAGGAAACAAAAAGAAGGTACAGAAGAATCATGCTAGAGCTCCTAAGTCCAGTTAGAGCAAGAAGTCAAAAGTTGATAAGAGCTAGACAGAGTACTTCTTCTGCAAGAAGCTGGATCACTGAAAGAAGAATTATCCTCAGTATCTAGCCTCTCTTGACCCCATTAGGCTGAACAGGAGAAAGCAGCAATCTGTTGCTGGATAAAGTACTTATATGATAACTCCTTATAATTTCTCTATATGTGATACTACTACTTGGGTATTGGATACCAAAAATCCAATTAACATTTACAATTCATTGCAGGGACTTCAGGTCAGTAGAAAATTTAGAGATGGCGAACGATTTCTGAACATTGGAGATGGAAGCCTTATTCCAGTTCTAACTCTAGAAACTATTCAGCTAGTTTTTGAGTCTAGGGTTGTCATGTTAGATAATTATCATTATTATCCTTTTTTTTATGAATGTCATCTCTATAGACCTTTTACCAAAGTTGGTTTCAATTTTTTAATAAAAAATAATTTTTATGATATCATTGTGAATGGTACTACAATTATACATGGATAATTGAAATATGACATATACCTTCTATCATAATCTGTAAGTATAATGTATATGTCTAATAAATATCCTAAGATAGATAATGTCAGTGATGCCTATATTTGGTGTTGTCGGTTAGGTCATGTGAACAAGAATAAGATAGACAGGTTAACTAAAGAGAGAATCCTCGATATTGATGATTATGAATTATTACAGACCTGTGAATTCTATCTTCTTGGTAAGATGACAAAGTCATCTTTTAAAGAAAAAGGTGAGTGAGCCGCAGATATTCTGAGTCTAGTACATAATGATGTATGTGAATCTATGAGCACAAGTGCCAGGGGTGGATTCAACAACTTCATTACTTTCACTGACGATCTATCGAGATATGGGTACATCTATCTTATGAAACATAAGTCTGAATCATTTAAAATGTTCAAATAATTCTATAGTGAAGTAGAAAAATAAATTGAAAAGAGTATTAAAACTCTTTGATCAGATTGAGGAGGAGAATATCTTACTAATAAATTTTTGATATATCTAGAAGAGAATGAGATTCTCTCTAAATGGGCTCCTCCGAGGACACCACAACATAATGAGATGTCAGAAAGTAGGAATCGAACACTGTTAGATATGATTTGATCTATGATGGGCTTTCCACTCTGCCAATCTTTTTCTAGAGATATGCTCTAAAAACTGCTTGCTATGTACTAAATAAGGTTCCATGCAAGTCTGTCAATAAAAATTCATATGAGATATGGACAGGATGTAAGTCAATACTCTCATACCTTAGGATTTAGAGATATCCAGCTAATGTCAAATGATTAAAGATAGATAAGCTTAGATTCAGATCCGATAAGTATTTATTTGTAGGATATCCAAACAAAACAAAAGGATAGTATTTCTAACTTACTGAAGAACAAAAAGTGTTCGTCAGCAATAAAATAGTCTTTTTGGAAAGAGAGTTTCTTAGAGAAGGAACTACTGCCACTAAGATCGAATTTGGTGAAGTTCATGAGGTAAAAAATCAGACATCTTTGAGTAGAAATATAGAATCAGATTTGATTGGAGAATCAAATCTAGAGCTTATTATAGAGGCACCATCAAGGAGATCTGGTAAAGTACCATACCAATCAGATAGATACTACGATTTCTTGATCCGAGATAGTGATCCTATCGAATTAGATGAGAACGATGAGGATCTGATCACCTATATGGATGTCATGCAGAGATCTGACTCTAAGAAAAAGTTATATGCCATGAAATCCAAAATGGAGTCTATGGAGATCAATAGTGTATGGACACTTGTTGATCCATCCGAAGGGATTAAACCCATAGGGTGCAAATGAGTCTTCAAAAAGAAAAGAGAAGCGGATAGAAAGATAGAGATCTATAAAGTCTATCTAGTTGCTAAGGGATATCCTCAACATTGTGGTGTTGACTATGACAAGATATTCTCTCCTATGATAATGCTCAAGTTCATTCAGATTATACTTGCTATAGCGGCACACCTAGATTATGAGATCTGATAAATAGATGTCAAAACTGCTTTCCATAATAGAGAGTTGAAAGAAGAAGTATATATAATACAACCTGAAGGATTCACATTTACAGATGAATTTAAAGTGTGCAAGCTAAATAGGTCCATTTATGGACTGAAGTGACCTTCTCGAAATTAAAACATATATTTTGACAAGACAATCAAAATGCGTAACTTCGTTAAGAATGGAGAGGAGCCCTGCATCTATAAATAGGCTAATGGTTCTGTAGTCATATTTCTTATACTATATATGGATGATATTCTCTTAATTAAGAATGACATTCCTGCATTACAGAATATAAAACTCTGGTTGTCATCGTAGTTCTTCATAAAGAATTTGGGAGAAGCATCCTACATCCTAGGGATGAAGATTTATAGAAATAGATCTAAAAGATTTTTTGGATTATCCCAATCCATGTACATTGATACTATGCTGAAATGGTTCTGTATGAAAAATTTTAAGAAGGACTATCTACCAATAGGCCAAAGAATTACTCTTTCTTAAAAAGATTGTCCGATAATTCCTCAAGAGAGAGAACGTATGAGCAAAATCTTATATGCTTCAACAGTGGGATCTATCATGTATGCTATGATATATACAAGGTCGGAAGTGGCCTACTAACTAGGGGTAGTGAGTAGGTATCTATCTGATCTGGGTGAGTGTAGGAACCAGATCTAGAGTTTCAGGGTTAGATCTTGAAACTTTTTCAAGATCGTACAGCGGAAGACTAAAATAAATCAAAATTTATTTTCTAAAATCAAAGAATCTCTAGATCTAAGATCCTATTACATGATTATTACATAGTATTAAATCAGAAATTAAAATATATATATACAGCATGAACTACATGTTGATCATATCAACATATTTCTATACTACATCTAATGTATGTATTAAACAATAGATCAGATCTATTACCTTACAAGTTAGACATTCTAACCTCGCTGATCTAGGCTTGAGGATGATGTTGCAAGCCGCACATGCGTCCGGCCTCTAGGAGTTATCCACACGAGCCCATGAATCTCGATCAGAAGTCCTGCTTCAGGAAATCAGCATAGTATACTAGTACTGCACTGATCCTTCTTTGATGGTTGATCAGGTGCCTCCTTCTTCTTGATTTGGACTCTTCCAAAGATGAAAAGTAGGAGGAGGAGTTTTAGATCTGAGATGCTCTCAAGAAACTCAAGATGGAGGGAGGAAAGATATGAAAACAAACAACCCTAGAAGAAGACCCTCTTCTTCTTCTCGTTTCTCTCTCTAGACACCCTATCTTGTGTCTATTATATCTCCACCACCCAAAGGTCTTTCTCTCTGATTTTTGGATGGCACAAAGGTATCTCAAATTTCTATCTTCTTCAAAAATTTTATGAAGAAACCATTTTATATAGAGAGATATGATGGAGTCCTTGTCTAGGTCAAATACCTAGTCAAGGCTTATCCAAACATGGCAAGATAAGGGGTGCCCAACTCTTGAGCACCTCTTCCTTATTTTTATACATGGATTACCAAAAAAAGGTGCATAATGTGTACCCTAAAATCCATAAAAATTTCAAAAAAAATTTGGATAAATTCGGTGCAAAATTGAAAGAGTTTTGGATTTCTAAAACTCTATCTCATAGAATTCGAAATCCAAACTTATTCCTCTTTGATTTGATCCAAACCACCTTCCATGTAAGAAAGAAGAGAGGAACCTTTTGTGAACATGGGAGAGACCTGGGAGAGGGCTTTTGTCGCACAAAATAAGAGGAGATTGGCGTTGAATGAGAGAGAGGGCGTGGGGAAGGCTTATGTGGCGCAAGGTGGAATCCTAGTCTTACTAGGATTCTATCTTATGACTTGTTTTAATTTGGTTTCTCAAACTAAATCAAACTAAAATTAGATCAACCTAATTAAAATAGATCTTAACTCAATTAAGAACCTAATTTAATCATATTAAATTAGATTTAAATCTGATTTAATTTTTTAATCAAATTAGAAATTAGATTGATCCAAGTCCTAGTTGAACTAGGACTAATTTTTCTTTGTACTTGGCTTATCCAATAAACCAATTCGACTTGATCCAATCAAGCCTAAACTAAATCTAATTAAATCATATTTAATTAGACTTAATCTTAGCCCATTGGCTTAATCAAATTAAGCCCATTAGCAATCAAATTGCTAATCGATCCTCCTGCAACACTTGCACTGGGTTAAATGTCAATCGTATTGATCATTTATCCTAGAACGATTCTTAATCGTTGATCAACCATCCGATCGGATCATGAACTCTAATGTGTGTAACCTCATAGGTCCGAACCTAAGCTGGTAGCATAGGAATAAATTTTTATACCAATCGAAGTGACCATCTAGCAATGGTACCCGACGACCGGATAGGTCGAATGTATAGAACAACATCCTTAGAACCCATTCGGATATAGTTTTCATATAATTCATCCCCTTGACCAAAATGATCATAGGACACCCCAGAGTTCAACTATCAACTCTGATCAGGTTGTCCACATTGTATTTCAAAATATCAAATCCATCTGATGGATTACCCTGGCCAAGATTTTGCTAAATTGAAATACAGCGACTCATTCTTCTCCAACTCTTGGAGTGATCAATCCCATCTCGATCACACTCTGACTTCGCAAGTACTTGACTGTACCCAGAAGCCTTCCATCCCTGAATTAGAAATTCAGTTAGTCCAGTACCAAAGCACAGTGAGTTGCTTGCAAGTCACTGAGGCGATCTCAGGTCTAAGGGACACTTATACCTATATCCCATCAGAGACATTCTCGATAGTAGAATACTCTGGAGTTGGTCACGTTCAATGATGATGTACCAGTACATCTCATCTGTATACCATACCAGTGTCTCCACACTCTTTGGTTAAGAGGACAACCAACCCATATGGCCTACAGCGACCTATGCTCGATAGAAGCTGTCATCCTTATTAACAGCCTATCATTTGGTCGTGAACTGTTTTAAGGACTAATCGATAAATCCTCTCTTTATCAATCTAAATAGTCCTAAGGACTTCATCACAACAATGGAGTTCATTAGAAGATGAAAGCTTATGATGAAAATGCCAAATATATTTTATTTATTAACAAATCAATTACAATACTTGGTTGCTCAACCGTCAACAGCTTGACAATTGACTTTTTGGGATACATTTTCCAACAACTCTCACTTGTCCTAAAGCCACTCGACACAGTATCTAATACCCATCTTCAACTTGTGGTTGTCGAACTCCTTTATCGCTAGGGCTTTAGTGAAGGGGTCGACCAGGTTCTTCTTTCCGTCGATCTTCTGAAGGTCGACGTAATCTTGATCCACGATCTCTCAGACCAGGTGGAAGCGGCACAAGATGTGCTTCATCCGCTAATGTGCTTTAGGTTCCTTCGCCTAAGCTATGGCACCAGTGCTGTCGCAGTAGAGCAGGATCGGACCATCGAGGGAGGGTGCTATTCCGAGCTCGTTGATGAATTTTCTCAGCCACACAGCTTCCTTTGTGGCATCCGATGCTGTGATGTACTCCGCTTCACAAATAGAGTCCGTCACAGTATGCTGTTTGGAACTCTTCCAGCATATGGCTCCACCATTCAGAGTAAAGATATAACCCGACATGCTCCTGCTGTCATCATGGTCAGATTGAAAGCTAGAGTCTGTGAACCCCACAAGTTTCAGATCTGACTCGTCATAAACCAACTATTGGTTCTTAGTATTTCTCAAATACTTAAGGATGGCTTTAACCACTTTCTAGTAATTTTCTCCATGATCAGATTGGTATCTACTCACTACTCCTAGTGAGTATGCCACATCTGATCTTGTACATGTCATGGCGTACATGATAGATCCATGGCTGAAGCATATGGGACTCTACTCATACGCTCTCTCTCTTCAGGAGTTGTCGGACAATCCTTCTTAGAGAGAGAAATTCCATAGCCTATCGGTAGATAGCCCTTCTTGAAATTCTCCATGCTGAACCTCTTCAGCACAGTATCTATGTACATGGACTGGGATAACCCAAGCATCCTTTTAGATCTATCCCTATAGATCTTCATCCCTAAGATGTAGGATGCTTCACCCAAGTCCTTCATGGAGAACTGTGATGACAACCAAACTTTTATTCTTTGTAGTGCGGGGATGTCATTCTCGATTAAGAGAATGTCATCCACGTACAAGATAAGGAATACTACAACTGGATCATTTGCCCATTTATAGATGCAGGGCTCTTCTCCATTCTTAATGAAGCCATACGTTTTGATCACTTTATCAAAATGCATGTTCCAACTCCGAGAAGCTTGCTTCAATCCATAAATGGATCTTTGAAGCTTGCACACCTTGGACTCATCTGTGGATGTAAACCCCTCAGGTTGTATCATATACACCTCTTCGATCAGCTCTCCATTCAGGAAAGTTGTCTTTACATCCATCTGCCAGATCTCATAATCCAGATGGGTAGCTATTGCAAGCATTATCCGAATGGATTTGAACATTGCCACAGGGGAAAATATCTCGTCATAGTCAATACCATAATATTGACGATACCCCTTGGTGACCAAACGGGCTTTATAGGTCTCCACCTTTCCATCTATGCCCCTCTTCCTTTTGAAGACCCATTTACACCCAATGGGTTTAACCCCTTCAGGTGGGTCAACCAATGTCCATACATCGTTGACCTTCATGGACTCCATTTCGGATTTCATGACTTCAAGCCATTTCTCGAAATTAGATCTCTACATTGCATCCATATAGGAGATCGGATCCTCATTATTCTCATCAAGTTCGATGGGATCACCGTCTCGGATCAAAAAATCATAGTATCTGTCCGGCTGATGCGGTACTCTATCGGATCGCCTTAATGGTGCAGGTACATTGGGCTCCGAATCTGATCTAATCATATCCAACTCAGGTTCAGCTATTGGTGTCGGTCCTTCTACCTGTTGAACTTCATCAAGTTCAACCTTAGAGGCAACGGTTCCTTCACCAAGGAACTCTTTTTTTTAAAAAAATTACCTTAAGGCTGATGAACACCTTTTGTTCATCAGCATGGTAGAAAAAATATCCTTTTATCTCTTTGGGGTACCCTATGAATGAGCATTTGTCAGACCTAGGTCCAAGTTTGTCTGTGACTAATCGTTTGACATAGGTCGGGCACCCCCAGACCCTAAGGTGTGAAAGTGCTGGCTTACGTCCTATCCATATCTCATATGGAGTCTTAATTATAGACTTACTTGAAACCCTATTTAACAGATAACAGGCCAATTCGAGTGCATATCCCCAGAAGGATATCGGCAAGCTAGCAAAACCCATCATGGATCGGACCATGTCTAACAGAGTCCGATTCCTCCTTTCAGACACACCATTATGCTGTGGTATTCCTGGAGGAGTCCATTGGGAGAGAATCCCATTCTCTTCTAGATATGTGAGAAACTCACTAGAAAGATATTCTCCTCCTCGATCAGATCGAAGAGTTTTAATACTCTTTCCAGTTTATTTTTCTACTTCACTTTGAAATCATTTGAACATTTCAAATGAATCCGACTTATGTTTCATCAGATAGACATATCCATATCGGGATAGGTCATCTGTGAAAGTTATGAAGTAGAAATATCCACCTCTAGCACTGGTGCTCATGGGCCCACATACATCAGAATGTACTAGGCCCAAGAGCTCAGTAGCTCTCTCACCTTTTCTAGTAAAAGGTGACTTGGTCATTTTACCAAGAAGACAGGACTCACAGGTTGGAAGTGATTCACAATCACTGACTTCGAGGATTCTCTCTTGAGTCAACCTGTTTATTCTGTTCTTGTTTATATGACCTAGCCTCCAATGCCATAAGTAGATATCTGACACACTATCTAATCTAGGGTGCTTGCCAGTAGAATAGACTCTTATCAGGCTTGATCTTTTTGGTCTAGCCCTACACTGATGTCCCAACCTAAACATGCACCTTCTTCACTTTTTTCTTCTTGTTCTTCTTCCCTTTCTTAAAGGATCGAGAACCAGAAGATGAACCTCCCACTAAGTTCACCGACTCCTTGAGGAGTTGGTAATCCTTCTCAAAGTTCTGAAGCAACCCCAGTAACCCGTGGTAGTTTACTTCAGGCTTTGTCATTCTATAATGAGTGAGAAATGGGAGATAAGACTTGGGCAGCGAGTTCAGTATTGCATCTTTCCCAAGCTGCTCATGCAAGAAAAAGTCGAGCTTGCTCAATCGTTCCATCAGCTCGATCATGTACAATACATGATCAGTGATAGAGGCACCATCCCGCATTTTGACATTGAAGATGACACAACTAGTCTTATGCCTCTTCACGTCATCGGGTGTGCCAAAGGCATCCTCCAACACTTGAAGCATGTCCTTTGGCTGAGCCATCTCGAATCTGCGACTGAACTCGTCGCTCATGGCAGCCAGCATGATACAGCGCACCATGGTCCGGTCACTGAGCCACTTTTGGTAAGTGTCTCTGACTGTTCCACGTGCATTGACAGCTGGCTCCTTAGGTGCAGGATCCATTATCACATATAGGATCCGTTCATGCTCCAGGACTATCTTCAACTTTCAGTACCAGCTACCGAAGTTGGGTCCCACCAACTT
This sequence comes from Elaeis guineensis, assembly GCF_000442705.2. Taxonomy (NCBI): domain Eukaryota; kingdom Viridiplantae; phylum Streptophyta; class Magnoliopsida; order Arecales; family Arecaceae; genus Elaeis; species Elaeis guineensis. The sequence goes on from NW_027332424.1 coordinate 4,874,148, forward strand.
ATCATTGTCCAATAATGATCGGAGCAATAGGGAAGTGGCCATATTTGCACAAAGGAGAATCATAACCTAATTAGTAATTGATTCATTAAACCTAAAAATTTGGACTTTAATCAAAAGGTTTCTCCTACTATTTTATTCGAATTGATAGCCTCTACCTCTAATTCGAGGAATTACCCTAATTCTTTAGTGGGTACTAGAATCCACTTAGACTGCACACAAGCCCAACTTTGGTTGGCCAACCCATGGACATCTAAGGGTAGGTTCATAACCAATTGTTTCTCTAAACAATTTCTAGTAATTTTAATTTTACCCCAGAAATCTAATCAGTAGGCTTTGGCCTCCACTGTAAGGATCCGGTTAGATCCAACCATTAACATGATCATACTTGGTGTATCTAACCAACGAATGATTAAGCCCAACTTTGGTTGGCTCACCGAACCACCATTAGAGAGACACTTCCAAGTCATCATATGATGAGTGATAATTCCATTAGTCAACAAGCACTAGGCCTTTGGGTCTGCAATGATTATTGAGTTAATGGACTCATTATCAAACACCTTAATGGGAGGCTATGACTCAGTTATCTCCATAACTTTATCATTTTAAGGATCTAATAATTTTAGAATATTTAAATAATTTAGAGGATGAGGTCAGATGAACCAGCTTATTATGATCCTCCCACTGGCTTCACCAAGTCAACTTAAGGGAGACCATTAAAAGGGCTGGTCTAGGAGCACCTAAATCAGTCACACTGATTTACCTAGCTGACATGGGTCAGCTCGAATAGTCAAGTGATCCGATCAAAATATAATTTCACCAAGAGGTCAGGTAAGTTCGATCAGTGGGAGGGTCTGCCAAAGCTTGCCTTAGACACCATCAGAAATGGTCAGGTAAGCGGGCTCCCAATTAAAAATCACCAGTCTGATTTACCTTAGACACCAACTGGTTTAATTAGTTTCGATTAGATCAACCTAACAGTTCGTGCTAGACCGCTTAGCCAAGAATCAAGTCCATTTGGTTCTCATTAAAGACATGGACTTGACCAACTACAACTATTGTAATTGATCTAGAGAATCTTTGACCTAATCTAAGACAACAATTGATTAGATTTAGTCAATTCTCTAATTAAGTCCATCTTTAATCTAACCATAGGTCTAACCCAATTAATGGACCTAATTCCCACTAACCCATTAACCCAATGTGTTATGGTTTGTGTCTTAGGTTCTTCAATTCACAATCCTAGAACCTAATCAAACAACTTCTTAATTCTTAATTAAGTTTTGGATTGAGGGTTGGGTTCGGCTTTTCAAAAAAAATAATTTTTATATTTATAAAATAATTTTACAATATGATTCTACCAACCATATTGCATATTTGATTCATAATCAAGATACAAGTGAAATAAACATGAAACTACTTTAGATCTAATCTAAACAGGTTCATGTAATTGAAACAATTTCAACTTTAAACAATTTCTTTGCATAAAAATTATTAACAAAGAGATTTTATTTCTAATTTAAATATCTTTTAAATTTAATAAATCATAAATTTAATCTAGATCATATCTAACAAATTTATGATTAAAGATAGATCTACACAAACTAGGACAACCTTTGCACTGTAAGGGGTAAACCTTACAGCAGGACAATCTTGTAGTTCGTGATTGATCTAAAATTTTAATTTCAGATTTAATAATCAGATTATAAATTAGATTTAATCTAAGAAATAATTTAAGCATGTATAAATAATCATGTAATAAAGAACCTAGGCTCTGATACCAATTGTAGGAACCAGATCTAGGGTTTCAGGGTTAGATCTTGAAACTTTTTCAAGATCATACAGCGGAAGACTAAAATAAATCAAAATTATTATCTAAAATTAGAGAATTCCTAGATCTAAGATCCTATTATATTATTATTACATGCATTAAATCAAAAATTAAAATATATAAATATAGCATGAACTACATGTTGATCAAATCAACATGTTTCTATACTACATCTAATGTATGTATTAAACAATAGATTAGATCTATTACCTTGTAAGTTAGACGTTCTAACCTCGCTGATCCAGGCTTGAGGATGATGTTGCAAGCCGCATACACATCCGGTCTCTAAGAGTCATCCACACAAGCCCACGAATCTCGATCAGAAGTCCTGCTTCAGAAAATCAGCACAGTATGCTAGTACTGCGCTGATCCTTCTTTGATGGTTGATCAGGTGCCTTCTTCTTCTTGATTTGGACTCTTCCAAAGATGAAAAGTAGGAGGAGGAGTTTCAGATCTAAGATGCTCTCAGAAAACTCAAGATGGAGGGAGGAAAGATATGAAAACAAATAATCCTAGAAGAAGACCCTCTTCTTCTTCTCATTTCTCTCTCTAGACATCCTATCTTGTGTCTATTATATCTCCATGACCCAAAGGTCTTTCTCTCTGATTTTAGATGGCCCAAAGGTCTCTCAAATCTCTATCTTCTCCAAAAATTTCATGAAGAAACTCATTTTATACAGAGAGATATGATAGAGTCCTTGTCTAGGTCAAATACCTAGTCAAGGCTTATCCAAACATGGCAAGATAAGGGGCGCCCAACTCTTGAGCACCTCCTCCTTATTTTCATGCATGGATCACCAACAAAGGGTTCACAATGTGTATCCTAAAAGATATAAAAATTTCAAAAAAAAATTAGATAAATTCAGTGCAAAATTGAAAGAGTTTTGGATTTCTAAAACTCTATCTCATAGAATTCGAAATCCAAATTTATTCCTTTTTGATTTGATCCAAACCACCTTCCATGTAAGAAAGAAGAGAGGAAACCTTTTGTGAAAGTGGGAGAGACCTGGGAGAGGGCTTTTGTCACACAAAATAAGAAGAGATTGGCATTGAATGAGAGAGAGGGCGTGGGGAAGGCTTATGTGGCGCAAGGTGGAATCCTAGTCTTACTAGGATTCTATCTTATGACTTATTTTAATTTGGTTTCTCAAACCAAATCAAATTAAAATTAGATCAACCCAATTAAAATAGGTCTTAACCCAATTAAGAACCTATTTTAATCAGATTAAATTAGATTTAAATCTGAATTAATTTTTTAATCAAATTAGAAATTAGATTGACCCAAGTCCTAGTTGAACTAGGACTAGTTTTTTCTTGCACTTGGCTTATCCAATAAACCAATTGGACTTGATCCAATCATGCTCAAACTAAATCTAATTAAATTATATTTAATTAGACTTAATCTCAGCCCATTGGCTTAATCAAATTAAGTCAATTAGCAATCGAATTGCTAATCGATCCTCCTGCAACACTTGCACTGGGTTAAATGTAAATCGTATTGATCATTTAACCCTAGAACGATTCTTAATCGTTGATCAACCATCCGATCGGATCATGAACTCTAATGTGTGTGACTTCATAGATCCAAATCTAAGTCGGTAGCACAAAATAAATTTTTGTACCAATCGAAGTGACCATCTAGCAATGGTACCCGACGACCGGATAGGTCGAATGTGTAGAACAACATCCTTAGAACCCATGCGGATATAGTTTTCATATAATTTATCTCCTTGACCAAAATGATCATAGGACACCCCAGAGTTCAACTGTCAACTCTGATCAGGTTGTCCATATTGTATTTCAAAATATCAAATCCATCTGATGGATTACCCTGGCCAAGGTTTTGCTAAATTGAAATACAGCGACTCATTCTTCTCCAACTCTTGGAGTGGTCAATCCCATCTCGATCACACTCTGATTTCGCAAGTACTTGACTGTGTCCAGAAGCCTTCCGTCTCTAAATTAGAAATTCAGTTAGTCCAGTACCAAAGCACAGTGAGTTGCTTGCAAGTCATTGAGGCGATCTCAGGTCTAAGGGACACTTATACCTATATCCCATCAGAGACATTCTCGATAGCAGAATACTCTGGAGTTGGTCACGTTCATTGATGATGTATCAGTACATCTCACCTGTATGCCATATCAGTGTCTCCACACTCTTTGGTTAAGAGGACAACCAACCCATATGGCCTACAACGACCTATGCTCGATAAAAGCTGTCGTCCTTATTAACAGCCTATCATTTGGTCCTGAACTATTTTAAGGACTAATCGATAAATCCTCTCTTTATCGAATCTAAATAGTCCTAAGGACTTCATCATAACAATGGAGTTCATTAGAAGATAAAAGCTTATGATGAAAATGCCAAATATATTTTATTTATTAACAAATCAATTACAATACTTGGTTGCTCAACCGTCAACAGCTTGACGATTGACTTTTTGGGACACATTTTCCAATAGTGAGAACCATTAGCAAGTTATAAAGATAATCTTTAAGTATTTAAGAAATAGTAAGGATCAATGGTTAATCTATGGAGATACTGACTTTAAACTTATGTGATATATTGATTTTAGTTTTCAGTCAGATCATGATGATAGCTAAAATATGTCTGACTATATTTTTACTTTATATGATAGAACGATCTGTTAGAAGAGTTCTAAGTAGCACATAGTAGCTGATTCAGTATGTGAAGCAGAATATATTGCGGCATCCAATGTTACAAAGGAAGCTATTTGGTTGAGAAAGTTCATCTGCAAATTTGGAGTGATTTTCTTAGTTAAAGATCCAGTTCTACTATATTATGATAGCACTGGTGTCATAGCTCAAGCCAAAAAATTCAAGTCCCATCAGAAAACCAAGCATATTCTGCATCACTATCACCTTATCCATGAGATCGTCGATCGAGGTAACATCAAGCTGCTGAAGATTGATGGAAAAAAAAATCTAACCGACCCCTTCACTAAAGCTCTTAGGATCAAAGAGTTCGATGACCACAAGTGGAAGATGGATATTAGATACAGTCTTGGTTGGCTTTAGTCCATGTGGGAGTTGTTGAAAAATATGTTCTAAAGTCAATTGTCTATCTATAGACATTGTGTTCTTTGTAATTTGTATATCCATTATTAATGAATAAAAATTTTATTTTTGGCAAATTCATCATAAGTGTGCATCTTTCTTTGAACTTTTGTATTATGATGAAGTCCTTAGAACTATAATATAATTGATAAAGAAAGATTTATTGAATAGTTCTTAAACTTATTCGTGATCAAATAATACGTTATTAATAAAGATAATAATATTTATCAAGTATAGATCATTGTGCGCTATATGGATTGGTTGTCCTCTTAACCAAAATTTGAAGACATTGATATGGCATACAGATGAGATGTAAGAGTACATCATCATCGAACAGTGACTCATATACAGAGTACTCTGCTATCAAGAGTAGCTCATGAAAGATATAGGCATAAGTATCCCTCCGATCTGAGATCACCACGGTGACTTACAAGCAACTCATTATGCTTTGATGTCGAACTATTTATATTTTTAATACAGTGATGGAAGGCTACTGGGTATAGTCAAGTACTTGTAAAGTCGGTATGTGAGTCAAGATGGGATTCACCTCTCTGAATTATAGGAGTTAATATATCACTGTATTTCAATCCAATAAAATCTTGATCAGGGTAATCCTTGTGATCTATCACAAGATTTAAAAAAGATTAAAATACAATATGGATAGCTTATTCAGGATTGATAGTTTAACCCTAGATCATCTTGAGCATTAGGATCAAAGAGATGAATTATGCGATAACCATATACCTAGGTTCTTGAATGTTGCTTTATAATTATTCGATCTATCTAGACGTCGGGTATCATTGCTAAATGATCACTTCGATTAGTATAAAAATAGTTCTTATACTACTAGCTTAGTATTCAAACCTATGGAGTCACGCACAAAGTCAAACAACATAGAAAAGAATTGACCTTATATCTATGTGTTCAATTTGAAAGTATGAGAATTGATTGAACATATAAATTTACTTAATTAAAAATTAAATTATATTTTATATAAAATTAAATACTGACTATGTCTAGCTAGCACTGCACATGAGGCACAGGTTTAATTCCGAAGATGAATTTGATCAAATCTATAATTCAAAGAATTATAAGAGATTGGATTCAAGTCCTAGTTATTTTAGATTAGATTTGATTTAATTGAACTTGATTTTATTAAAGTTAAATTGGGTTAATTATCCTAGTTGGACTTGGACCTAAATCCTAATTAGACTAGGATTAGCAGCCTTTTCGAATTAGATTCGAATCATATTCGAATTAGATTCAAATTGAACCCAAATCTGAATCAAATTAGATTTGATACACTAAACTATATGTTTTTAATATTCTCTCACCTATTTGGCTGACCAAGATGGAGGAGGTGCTGAAAATTATACCCCTCCCCTTGGGCATGCAACATAGGGAGAGTTGGCGCCTCTCCTACTTCCTTTAGGAATCCTCATAGATTAGGTAGTTTGGATTTGATTCAAATTTGGAGAGTCCTATTTTTAACTCATGAAGATATTTGAGTTGATCTAGGACTTCTTGTCTATTTAAGGAGGGATGTAGGGAAAGAAGAAATCAATCAAGCAATCCTCAAGGTGCATTCCTCCCCTTGGGCATCCCCTTCTTTGAGCATGTTCTCTCTTGGGCATCCCCTCTCCCTTGGTGTGGTGGCGTGATGACTCCTTCCAAGCATCGAGATTAGATTTCAAAGCCCTCTTCTCCTTTCCTTCTGAAAAAGTCTTCATCCCTCTCTCCTACGTTGCTTGACGTACGAGCAAAATAGAGGGTCTGAACATCTGGATCCTGCGAAACAATCAGTTTCAGAAATTTCTACAACCTTCATCACCATTTCACTGTGCATCAAGGTACGTTTCATAAAAGTTATGAAAATTTTATTTAAAATCTATTCTCCTTTCCCTCCTGGCTGTGCAATGTGGTTCACATGTTTTCTTCAACTATCTCCCTCTTAAAACTAACTCCAAATCTCCTGAAGATAAGTGTGAGAGCCATACCATAAGGTAAATATTTTAGATCTATTTAGCATCTCATGCATTGCCCCGAACATAAGCACAGGGAGGTTGATGGGGATTTCACAGATAATATGATACATAACACAGATATCTCTCTCTGAAATAAAGTCATATCAACCCCCTCTAAGAAAAAATAATTTTGTGATCATGTGATGAAGAAGTCTCATTCTAACACTAAAATCTGTTCCTTCAATTTTGCTAATTCCCCTTACATTCTCTCTTCCCAAAATTGCTTTAAAACCATCTTCTTTGTTGGGAAGATCCTCCTCACAAAATCCTTCACAAGGAAGGTGTAGAATTTCTCCAAAATGATAAGGATCTAAAATAATTTCTACACTCTTCGCTAAAGATCTTGCTATTCCACCATAAAAATAGAAATTCTGATAAAACTCTCTTACAAGATCAGCATAAACAATTTTCTTTAGCATGCAATAGAAAGTCTAACCTTGCCCTTTAATCTTTTCTCCAACTGAAAAACCCTTTGACTCAAAGAAATTAACATCAATATTCTTCCCTAATTCCACTTTTCTTACTAAAAAAAAAAAAGCTTATTGGGAGTGATTTGTGAAGAGGAGGATGGAACAGGAGTGGGAGCTGGAGCGGGTCCCTTTTTCCTCTGCTCTTCTTCTTAGACTTGCACGGACTTCCTCCTTTGAGTTCTCATCTTCGGTGCCATGGGAGAGTAGAGGGGAGCTTGACTCGGCTAAGAGGGAGAAGGAACCAAGGTTCAATGAAGGGAATGTGAGTGACAAAAGTTGGAAACCAGCTTGAGACGAAAAGGAAGAGGAAAGCTTGGATGTTCAGATAGAGCGAAAAAGGTTTTTAGGGCTTTAAAGATCTTCAAAATCAAGTGATTTCCATCAAAATGGGGACAATAGGTAGTAGATAGGCCTGATTTGAGGTGGGTTTATAGAGATTTAAGGGTGATGGAGATCGGTTGTCAAGAGCTTTGAGCAGTGGAAATGGGTTCGGCGGGAGGAGGAAGAGGAACAAGAAATTTTTTTTAATAAAAAGGGACGGCCTCTTTGCAGCGGAGAAGAAGGGTTTTAAGAAAACAAAATAGGGCATCCTGTGAGCCCAAAAAAAATTATGAAATTGCCTTAGGACGTCCCTTGGAATGTCCCCATTCCTCATGGGCCAACTTAGGGGTTGACCCTTTTTGGGCAAAAATGCTGATTTTTTTTTTAATGAGGAGAAATTCAAAGAAAATAGAAAATTTATGAAAAATGAGGATTATTTTGCACAACAAGGGATTTTTGGCTTAAAGGATTTGATTCAAAGAAATTTTGAGAAGATATCAAATTTGGATAAAGGACATTTAGGCAAATAGGTCAAGAATTTTTAATTATCTTCTAATTTCATAAAATCTGACTTCATTTAATGCTTTTGTAAATATATCAGCTAATTATTTTTTAAAATAAATATATTCAAACATCACATCATTATTTTGAATATGTTCTCTAATAAAATAATATCTAATTTCTATGTGTTTGGATCTTGAATATTGTATAGGATTTTTGATTAAATTGAAAAAAAAATTACGATAGTGCAGTACATACAATTAAAAAAATTTATACAGTAAAAATAATAGATTAAATAATTTAATTCTAATTACATGTATAAGATCTAATCTTAGACTACTACATCAAAATCTTTGATATGAAAAATATAAGCTTTAGATTTGAAAATAAAAATCACATCGATCTCATCGATGCTGAAATTCTAGATCTAACTATTAGATCTACCATAAGAATCAAAATAAGTTAGAGATAGTTATCAAATAAATTTTGATCTTGATCTTCTCTAATCCAACAGTTGGAGAGGGTGTTCCTTAGATCACTCACAACCACACAAAGTTGTCTGGCCTCTATAAGAAAATCCACGTGAAGACTGGTGCAGATCAGGGGCTCGGAGATGCTAGTCTGTGAACAACTTCGACAGCTGACCTCTTTCTTCTTCTACAAGCACCTTGGATCCTCCAAACTGATAGGAGATCTGGAAGAGAAAGAGAGGAGGAGGAGAAGAGGCTCTGAAAATAAAAAATCTACAAAAAAATTGATCATGGGACATTCAAGAGAGGGGTCCCCTTTTTATAGACTAGGAATTAGGTGTTTCCAAGAAAGGATGCTGTGAATCAACACCGAAACCCCTTTTTTGGCATCCCCAAAAATTTAAAAAAAAATTATTAGGACATGGAGAAGAAATCTAAAGTCTCACATACTACATAATTTCTTAAAAAAATAAGAAAAAAAATAATATAGCTCTAATAATATACTATATACGAAAAATCTCTTTCCTAGTCTACATCTTTTCTCTAATTTGGATCATATTCGAATTAGGCAAGAGATAATATTATAACTCATCAACTATAGCCAACCACTCTTATTGGATCCTCTCTTATGATACAACAACTCACAACCCAAATCCAATTAGGCATGAAGAAATTGATATGGACCCAGATGTAGCGCAAAAGATAAGGATATGTCCTAGTCTGACTTGGACTCTTCATTTCTAATTCAATTCTAATCCAAATTAAATTTGAATTAAAATTATTGATAGAAATGAACCTAATCTAATTAAAAATTTAAATATATCATCAAATTTCTAACTTAATTAGAAATTAGCTGAGTCCAAACCCTGATCGAATCAAGATCAAATTTTTCTTGTAATCAGGTTAGATCATATCAATCCCAATCTGAGTCGAACTGAATCTAATTTAATTAGACTTATTCCAAAGCTCTTTATTCAATCAAATTGAGTCAATTAATAATCTAATTACTAATTAATTCTTCATAAATGGTAGATCTCAGTCCCAGTGGGACTCTCCCATAGAGTCCTAGTCCAAGTAGGACTCTTCACCAGAGTCACAATCCAATTGAACTCTTCAACCATCAGATCTGATCAAATCTTCTAATGCATATGACCCCATAGGTTTGAACCTAAGCTGGTAACATAAAAATAACTACTTATACCAATCGATGTAACCATCTAGCAATGATGACCCGATGATTGGATGGGTCGAAGTGTTGCAAAGCAACCTTCTAGAACCTATAGGCGTATGGTTATCATATAATTCATCCCTTTGATCCAAATGCTCAAGGTGACTTAGGTTTAACTGTCAACCTTAACTAAGTCAACTATATTATATTTCAACCTTTCAAATTTATCTCATGGATTATCCTGATCAAGATTTTGCTAAATAAAATACACTGATGTATATCTCCTACCAATTCAGAGGAGTCAATTCCATCTTGACTCACACACCGACTTGATAAGTACTTGACTGTACCTAGTATTCTTTCATTATAAAATTAGAAACTTAAATAGTCTGATACTAAAGTACAGTGAGTTGCTTATAAATCAGTATGGTTGTTTTAGGTCGGAGGGATACTTATACCCATACCCTTCACAAGCTACTTTGACAGTAAAGTGCTCAGCACATGATCATATTCGATGTGAATGTACTCCTACATTCCATCTATATGCCATAACAGTGTCTCCACACTCTTTGGTTAAGAGGATAACCAACTCATATGGCACACAATAACCTACACTTGATATCGCTATCGTCCTAGTAATAGCGTATCATTTGGTCGCGAACAATTTTAAAGATTTAACGATAAATCCTTCTTTGTCAATTAATATATATAGTCCTAAAGACTTCATTACAACATTGGAGTTCTAGGATGGTCAATTTGTAATGAAAATATCAAATAATTTTTATTAATAAAAATTCATATATAGTTTACAAGATGAGCACAATCATCTAACGATTGGCTTTGGAATATATTTTCCAACAACTTTCACTTAGACTAAAGCCAATCGGTACAGTATCGTATATCCATCTTCGATTTATGGTCATCAAACTCTTTAATTTTGAGAGCTTTAGTAAATGGATAGGTCAGTTCTCCCTTCTATCGATCTTCTGAAGGTCGATGTCACCTCGATCCACGATCTCCCGGATAAGGTGATAACGGCATAGAATATATTTGGTGCACTGGTGGGATCTCGACTCCTTGGCTGGAGCAATAGCTCCAGTATTGTCGTAGTATAACAAAACATGGCCATCAACGGAGGGTGCCACTCTGAGCTCATCGATGAACTTCCACAACCATACAGCTTCCTTCGCAGCATCGGATGCCACGATATACTCTGCTTCTCAAACAGAGTTTGCCATAGTATTCTGCTTGAAACTTTTTCAGCAAATTGCTCCATCATTTAAGATAAAAATAAAATCCGACACACTCTTACTATCATCATGATTTGACTAAATTCTAGAGTCGGTGAACCCTTTAAGTTTCAAGTCAGTTTTACCATACACAAGCCACTGGTCCTTAGTATTTCTTAAATACTTAAGAATGGTCTTTACGACCTTCCAGTAGTTTTATCTTAGATCAGACTGGTATCTACTCACTACCCCTAATGAGTATGCCACGTCTGATCTCATATATGTCATAGCGTACATAATAGAACCTATTATCGAAGCATATGAAACTCTACTCATACGCTCTCTCTCTTGAAGAGTTGTCGGACAATCTCCTTTCGAAAGAAAAATTTTTTGGCCTATCGAAAGATAGTCTTTCTTGAAATTCTCCATGCTAAACTATTTCAGCATAGTATTTATGCACGTGGATTGGGAGAGCCTGAGCAGTCTCTTAGATCTATCCCTATAGATCTTCATCCCTAGGATGTAGGCTGCTTCTCTCAGTCATTCATAGAGAATTGTGACGACAGCCATACTTTTATTCCCTGTAATGCAGGAACATCATTTTCGATTAAGAAAATATCATCCACATACAACACAAGAAATACAATTATTGAACCATTTGCCCACTTATATATGCAAGGTTCTTCTCCATTCCTAATGAAGCCATACATTCTGATCACTTTATCAAAACATATGTTCCAACTTTGAGATGCTTGCTTCAATCCATAAATGGATCTTTGAAGCTTGCACATCTTGGACTTATCATGGATATGAACCTTTTAGATTGTATCATATACACCTTTTCGTTCAGCTCTCCATTTAAAAAAGTTATCTTCACATCTATTTGCCAGACTTTATAGTTCAGATATGCTGCTATCCCAAGCATGATTCGAATAGATTTGAGTATTGCCACAGGAGAAAATATCTCATCATAGTCAATACCAAAATACTGACGATAATCTTTGGCAACCAAACAGATTTTATAGGTCTCTACCTTCTCGTCTGTACCCCTCTTCCTCTTGAAGACCCACTTACACCCTATGGGCTTTACCCCTTCAGGTGGGTCAACTAATGTCCATACATCGTTAACCTTCATGGACTTCATTTTGGATCTCATAGCTTTAAGCCATTTATCAGAGTCAGATCTCTGTATTGCATCCATGTAAGTGATCGGATCCTCATCGTTCTCATCGAGTCCGATAGGCTCTCCGTTTCGGATCAAGAAACTTAAGTATCTATCCGACTGATGCGGTACTCTACCAGATCGCCTTAAGGATGTTTATTCATTGGACTCTAGGTTTGATCTCATCAAATTTGGTTCAGATTCAATCATTGGTGTCGGTTTTTCTACCTATCAAACTTCATCAAGCTCGATTTTAGAGGCACTTATTCCTTCACTAAGAAATTTTTTTTTCAAAAAATATGCCTTACTGCTGACAAACACCTTTTGTTCAGCAGACAGGTAAAAGAAATATCCCCTCATTTCCTTAGGGTACCTTACGAAATTATACTTATCGGACTTAGAACTAAGCTTATTAGTTTGTAATCATTTAACATAAGCTGGACAACCCCAGACTCTAAAGTAAGAGAGGTTCGGCCTATATCCTGACCATATCTCATATGGTATCTTACTAACTGACTTGCTCGAAATATTATTGAGCACAAGACAGGCTGTTTCAAGTGCATATCTTCAAAAAGAGATCGGTAGAGTTGCAAACCCCATCATGGATTGAACCATATCCAACAAAGTTCGATTTTTCCTTTTTAAGATGCTATTATGCTGTGGTATCCCTGAAAGGATCCATTGGAAGAGAATTTCATTCTCTCCTAGATATATCAAAAAATTATTAAAAAATTATTCACCTCCTTGATCAGACTGAAGAATTTTAATATTTTTTTTAGTTTGTTTCTCTACTTCATTACAGAACCGTTTGAACATTTCAAACGATTCGAACTTGTGTTTTATCAAGTAGATGTACCCATACCTAGATAGGTCATCTGTGAATGTGATGAAGTAGCTATACCCTTCTCTCGCACATATGCTCATAGGTCCACATACATCGGTATGTATCAGACCCAACACATCACTGGCTCATTCACTTTTTTCAGTAAAAGGTGACTTAGTCATCTTTTCAAGAAAACAAGACTCACAGGTAGGTAACGATTCATAATCATGTTTATTAAGAATTTCTTTTTAAGCCAACCTGTTTATCTTATTCTTGTTGATATGACCTAGCCTACAATGCTAAAGATAGGCATCTGTGACATCATCTATTCTACAGTGTTTATTTGAAATGTACATTACATTAGGCCTAGATACAATATAGATATCATTGTTCAACTGTCCACGTAAAATTGTAACACCATTCAAAATGATATCACAAAAAAAAAATTTATTAATATTTCATAATTTGAATTGGCCAAAAAGCCTACAGAAATAATATTTAAAAAGAAAATTAAGAAAGTAATGACACTCATTAAGAATAATATACTGAGACTCAAATACAAGCTTGATGATTCCTAAAGCTAGAGCTAGAACTAATCTTCCATCTCCAATATTCAGGAATCTCTTGCCTTCTCCAAATCTTCTAGTGACCTGAAGACCCTACAATGAATTGCAAATATGAATAGGGCTTCCAGTATCCAATACCCAGATCATTGTATCTATAAGAGAGAAGTTACAAGGTGTTATCACATAAGTACCTTATTCAGTAACTGATTGCTTCTTCTTCTTTGGCCTGTTCGAATCAAGAAAAGTGATATGCTGAGGATAATTTCTCTTCCAATGACCCTGCTTCTTGCAAAAGAAGTACTCTGCCTGACTTTGATCAATCTTGAACTTGAGTTTCTGAGACTGACTCCCAGCACCAAGCACCTTCTTTTTCTTTTTTTCTTTCTTAAAAGGATGACGACTATCCAAAGAAGATCCTCCCACTAGATTCACTATCTCCTTATGGAGCTGGTGATCTTTCTCAAAAATCTATAGCAAACCCAACAGACCGTGGTAGTTGACTATAGGCTTCGTCATTCTGAAATGACTGAGGAACGGTAGGTAGGATTTGGAAAGCGAGTTCAGGATCGCATCTTTCCTCAGCTGTTCATGCAAAGGGAAGCTGAGTTTGCTTAATTTTTCAATATGCTCGATCATATACAATACATAATCGATAATAGATGCACCCTCTCTCATCCGAGCATTGAAAATAGTGCAACTAGTCTTGTGACGCTCAATGTCGTTAGGAGTACCAAAGGAATTCCTCAACACTTGAAGCATTTCCTCTAGTTAAGCTTCTTCAAACTTCCAACATAACTCGTCATTCATGGAGCCCGCATGATGCAACGAACCGTGGTGCGATCGTTGAGCCACTTCAAATAAGTATCTCGGATCGCTCCTCGAGTGTTAGGAGTAGGCTCCTCAGATGTCGGATCTGTTATCATATAAAAGTTCCGCTCATGCTCCAGGACAATCTTTAATTTTTGATATCAATTATTGAAATTCGATCCGATAAGCTTCTCACTATTCAACAGTGATCGGAGTGACAAGTTTGAGGTCATATCTGCACACACAAAGAAAGAACAAAGCCTAATTAGTATATAAATTTATTAATCCTAAAAATTTAGACTTTAGTCTAAAGGTCCTCCCACTATTTTATACAAATTGGTAGCCTCTACCTCTAATTTGAAGAATTATCTTAATTCTTTAGTGGGTACTAAAATTTACACAGACTACATATATGCCCGAGGATGGCTCGATCAACCATATGCACCTATGGGTAGGTTCTCAACCAATTATTTCTTCAAATAACTTTTAGTATTTAATTTAACCTCAGATTTTATTTCAGAAGATGATAAGCCTCCACTAAAAGTTTCGATTAGGTCAAACCATTAACATGAACGTACTCAGTGATTCTACCAAATGAGTGATCAGGTCAGATGATGGCTCGATCAACCCAACCATCATCAGATAGCTCATCAGAGTCATCATATGATGAATGATAATTCCATCATTCAGAGAGAACATCAGATAGATGGCACCTGCAATATCAATCAGAAATAATGGACCCATTATCACTCACCTTAATGGGAGGCTATGATCTAGTTATCACCATAACCAGCTCATTTTAAGGACATAATAATTTAAAAAATTTAATTGATTTAAAGAAGAGAAAAGAGAAGAAAAGATCAATTAGTAGACCATAATCCTCCCACTGACTTCACCAAGTCACTGAATCGGATTAGGTCATGCTGATTCAACTGGCATCTAGATCAGTCACACTAATCAATCTTAATAGCATGGGCTAACTCGAATCACTTAATGATCTAATCAAAATTTAGTTCATCAAATTGGCCAAGTGAGATCAGTGGGAGAGTCTACTAAGCTTGCCTTGACATCATCAAAATGGCCAGGTAAGCCGCTCCCAATTAAAAACCATCGGTCGAAATGCCAAACTTACCTTAGACACCAATTGGTTAACTAATTTTGATTTGACCAACCTAATGATTTGGGTTCAATCACTGAGCCACAATCAAGGTCTATTTGGTCTAATCAAAGATATGGACTTGACCATCTACAACTATTGTACTAGAGAAATCCTGATTAATCTAATATAATATTTGATTAGACTTAATCAATTTCTTTATATGGTCAATCAATTCTTTGATTCTAACCTTAGGTCTAACTCAATTAAAGAAAAAGATCTGATTTGAGCTAACCCATGCCCCATGTTTTATGCAATATCATTAGATCTAAATCATAATTCTAGATCCAATCAGTTTGATACTTAATTCTCAATTAAGTCTTGCATCAACATGGTTAAGATTTCAAAAATAATTTTTATGTAAACTTTTTACATCAAGTCATAAAATTTTTTAGATCAAATCTAAATTTTTTATGATTTTAGATCAAAATAATTTTGACTAAATAAGATTAGATGTAACTAACTATCTTCGTAACTTGCATCACATATAACAACACTTAGGGTTTCAAGATCTAAGATTTTGTAAGAAAGTAAGTTTTCTCTTTTTACTTTTTTCTTCATGGGATCTTATAGTGGCATCCCTACATGCTATGAAGAGCATCTCATTGAATGAGAAGAGAGGGTCATGAAACCCTACTTGCTGCTATGACCGGACGGCTTGGTGATTACCCAATCCGAGTACTTTACTACTTAGAACATCTAATCTAAATAAATAATAATTAGATCTAAAAATAAACTAATCTAGATCTAATCTAAATCATAAATAATTAGATATAATAATAAAAAATCAAATCTAAAGTCATATTAATTCATATCAAAATAACCTGGCTCTGATACCAGTTGAAGAAAAATTTACATTAGTGCAGTATGTGCAATTAAAAAAATTTATGCAGTAAAAATAATAGATTAAATAATTTAATTCTAATCACATGGATAAGATCTAACCTTATACTACCACATCAAGATCTTTAATATAAAAAATATATGCTTTAGATCTAAAAATAAAAATCACATCGATCACATCGATGCTGAAATTCTAGATCTAACTATTAGATCTACTATAGGAATCAAAATAAGTTAGAGATCGATACCAAACAAATTTTGATCTTGATCTCCTCTGATCCAATAATTGGAGAGGGTGTTCTTCAGGTCACTCACAGCCACACGAAGTTATTTGGCCTTTATAGAAAAATCCATGCGAAGACTGGCACAGATCAGGGGCTCGGAGATGCTAGTCTGCGAACAACTTCAACAGCTGACCTCTTTCTTCTTTTACAAGTATCTTGGACACTCCAAAGTAATAGAGGATCTGGAAGAGGAAGAGAGGAGAAGGAGAAGAGGCTCTGGAAGCAAAAAATCTATAAGAAAATTGATCATGGGATATCCAAGAGAGGGGTCCCTTTTTTATAGACTAGGAATTAAGACTTTTCAAGAAAGGATGCCATGAATCAATGCCAAAACCCCTTTTTTGGCATCCTCAAAAATTCCAAAAAAATTATAAAGATGTGGAGAAGAAATCTAGAGTCTCACATGTCAAAGTATTCTTTAAAATAATAATAATAATATATCTCTCACAATATACCATATATGAAAATTTTCTTTCCTAGTTTGCATCTTATCTCTAATTCAGATCGTATTTGAATTAAGCAAGAGATAATATTATGACTCATCAGCTATAGCTAACCATCTGTTGATGCAGAAATCCACCTGCATCAGAGAAGCTGGAGTTGAGGGAGTCACGGTCGCCGCCGGGACCTGCAAAGGAAGTCGAAACCGGAGTTGGGGGTGCTCTGGCAAGATCCTCCGACGCTCAAGTCAGTTCTCTGCCTCAACAAGAATGGAGTGCTCGAATGAAAATTTTAGCAGAGTTTTGGGATAGAAATTTGAGCTTAGAGAATAACGTATCTGGGGTCTCCCTTTTATAGGCAGAGGGTGCAACAGACTGATAGCGATGTTTGTAACCGTCTGGCAGTGGGCCACTTGGGGTCAGGAGGAGTTTGTTGTGAAGAGTAGTGGAGTAGAATCGTGGCCATCACCGGGACCTGCCATGTGGAGTCTGTTGCGGGGAGTGAAGTGGCATCCATTTTCGTGACTTTCCAGAGGGTGGAGGAGCCATGCGGTATCCGTCGCAGGAAGTGGAGCAAAGTTGTGGCCATTACTATAGTCTACCAGGGAGTGATAGAGCCACGTGGGATCCATCGTAGGAAGCGGAGCAGAGTCGTGACTGTTACTGAGGCCTGTCAGAGAGTGATGGAGCCGTGTGGGGTCCATCGCAGGAAGTGGAGCAGAGTCATGGCCGTTACTGTGGCGGTGGGAATCCGGCACGGACCGCTCATGGTAGAAATTTGAAGTAGATCGTTTGCAGTGAAAACTCAGAGCGGTCACTTGTAGTAGAAGCTCGGAGTCCGACCCTTGTAGGAGTTCGGGTTGAGATCTACATGCAATAGGAATTTAGGGCGGAAGTCCAGCTTCCGTGGGAGCCCGGACGAAGTCTACCTGCAGTTGGAGTCGGGGATGAAGTCCGACTCCCGTAGGAGTCCGGACGAAGTCTTCCTGCAGCCAGAGTCGGGGACGAAGTCCGGCTCCCGTAGGAGTCCGGATGAAGTCTACCTGCAATAGAAGTTGGGGGTGAAGTCCGACTCCCGTAGGAGTCTGGACGAAGTCTTCCTGCAGCCGGAGTGGGGACGAAGTCCAGCTCCCGTAGGAGTCCGGGCGAAGTCTACCTGCAATTAAAGTTGGGGGTGAAGTCCGGCTCTCATAGGAGTCCGGACGAAGTCTTCCTGCAGCCGAAGTGGAGATGAAGTCTGGCTCCCGTAGGAGTCTAGGCGAAGTCTACCTGCAATTGAAGTCGGGGATGAAGTTCGGCTCCTATAGGAGTCCGGACGAAGTCTTCTTGCAGCCGAAGTCGGGGATGAAGTCTGGCTCCCGTAGGAGTCTGGATGAAGTCTACCTGCAATTGAAGTCGAGGATGAAGTCCGGCTCTCGTCGGAGTCCGGATGAAGTCTTCCTACAGCCGGAGTCGGGGATGAAGTCCGGCTCCCGTAGGAGTCCGGGCGAAGTCTTCTTGCAGTCAAAATCGGGGATGAAGTCTGGCTCCCGTAGGAGTCCAGGCGAAGTCTTCCTGCAGCCGGAGTCGGGGATGAAGTCCGACTCCCGTAGGAGTCCGGATGAAGTCTACCTGCAATTGAAGTTGGAGATGAAGTCCGACTCCCGTAGGAGTCCGGACGAAGTCTTCCTACAACCGGAGTCGGGGATGAAGTCCGGCTCCCGTAGGAGTCCGGATGAAGTCTACCTGCAATTGAAGTCGAGGATGAAGTCTGGCTCTCGTAGGAGTCTGAACGAAGTCTTCCTGCAGCCAGAGTCGGGGATGAAGTCCGGCTCCCGTAGGAGTTCGGACGAAGTCTTCCTGCAGTTGGAGTGGGGACGAAGTCCGGCTCCCGTAGGAGTCCGGGCGAAGTCTACATGCAATTGAAGTTGGGGACAAAGTTCGGCTCCCGTAGGAGTCTGGGCAAAGTCTTCTTGCAGCCAGAGTCGGGGACAAAGTCTAACTCCCGTAGGAGTCTGGGCGAAGTCTTCCTGCAGCCAGAGTCGGGGATGAAGTCCGACTCCCATAGGAGTCCAGACGAAGTCTACCTGTAATTGAAGTCGGGGATGAAGTCTGGCTCCCGTAGGAGTCCGGATGAAGTCTTCCTGCGGCCGGAGTCGGGGATGAAGTCCGGCTCCCGTAGGAGTCTGGATGAAGTCTATAAGGTGGTCGATCATCGTGGAAACTTGGGTGGAGTCCGTCCGTCGTGAAGAATCCGGTCGACGCTGGTGGGGTCTTATCCATCGGCGAAACTTGAGAGTGTTGCGGAGGCTCGGCCGCCATAGAGGTTCGGAAAGATGTCGCCGAAGGTCGGAAGTCGGTAGAATCCTTAGAGGGTCACTCCTGTCATGAACTTTGGCTGGGGGATATTTTATACCCAACACCAGTCCTCCTACTTTTGAGTTCGAGTTTTGAATGAAGGAAGTACAGAGAAATTTTCACAGCCGAAGCTGTCCCCTTGAATCCTGTGCACGATTGCCCTCAGATATCCTAGCATTTAATGTGCGCATGCTGGAGTCTTTTTCCAATCAAGGTGATCCGAAGAGTCCTTTCAAAATTCCCATCAGAGCGTAGTCCCAAGCACCACACCATAATGGTCCCGCCAGCGGTCAGCCCTACGCCACGGTGAGTGGGACACGTCGCAGGCCTTGGTAGACCTAGGGACATCCACCACCATAACTGTGCCAGGCCCCGTCGCTTATTTAAGCCCCCTCTCTCCCTCTGGGGACTTCACCTCGTCTGAGAGTCGACGCCTTTCTTCTGCCTGAGAGTTTAGCCACCCCATCGGTGCCCTTTTGGACTCTGGGCATTCTTCGCACCAATCTTCACCATCTCCGTCGGCTCCCTGCCGCCTTCAGTCTTTCTGCCCTTTCGAGGAGTTCTCCCACCGGGGCTTCTACCCCGGAGGCCAATCTCGAGAGGATGTTACAGATCGAGAGGAGTAGGAGGGGGAAGACAGTGGTATGCGAGTTCAGTGGCTGCCGAACTGTCACTGAGGGTTCCCACCGCCTCAAAGGGGGCTCGAGGGAGAATTCCTTCAATAATAGGGATTTAATAACGGAACCAATCGGTGAGCGCATTCCGCTTGAGAATTTCAGAGTAGTTGAACGAGGCAACACCAGTCAAGGAGGTAGAGTTGTCGTCATAAGCTGTGGCGGGTTTCTTGACGTCGTCGGGGTCGAGGGACCAGAGGTGGTCGGCACTGACGGCAGGGTAGTAGAACTTATTGCAAGGACGGTGGAAGTAGCACATGCCGACCTTGCCGAAGTACTTAAGATGGTGGTCGTCGTGGAGCACACGGGGGGGGGGGTGCATGCCTCCGGCGTCATCGCGGTCTCCGGGGTATTTTCGGTTCTTCCTGATGCAAGTCGTCGTCGCCGCTGCCGTCACTATTGCTGCCCCTTGAGTTCTATCCCCCCCTTTTCCTCCTAGGGTTGGGGTTTCGGCAATGGAGCGGAATGAGGCGGGGGGCGAGAGTCGAGAGGTTTATCACACGTGCTGGGAGATACTGCTGAGGAAGATAGAACCGGAGAGAAAAGTTGAGAGCTTGAAGTGGTCCCTAATGTGTTCCTTTCAATTCTTGTAGTAATGTTCTTTTTCCTCGACCCTCAGGGTCTTGTAACGTACATCTTGTTAATCGAGAATGAGAAGGAGATTTTGTTACCTTGTCCGCACTTTGCATCAAATTGTTGCCTGCCGAACTTCTTTCATTCACCATTGTTATTGTTGTGTTCCCCTCCTCTTTCCCTTTTCGTCTTCTTTCTCTCTTCCTCCCCCCTCTTTCTTCTTCAACTTTAAGGGCTCTATAATGCATATTTAGTAAATAACACGAGAAGAGAATTTTTTGCTACCTCTTTTACTCACGTGTTGGATTGTTATTTGCCGAGCTTCCTTCGGCTTTTGCCTTGTCCAATATCGATGCTATTTGGAGGTACCCGATCGCCGTCGTATTGACCTATCCTTTCGTTTATGGCCGTTGATTTGTCCGGGACCACTCGAGTTTAACGCCTCCTTTCAGAGTTCGAGCTTAGAGATCTAATCTTCTCGTCGTTCTGAGGAAGCCATCTTATCCTTGGCCTGCGTTGAGAGCTCTTTTGGAGACCAAGGATTTTGATGAGAACCCCCATCCTCGCTGAGACGAGGTCCCCTGCATTTTTATTGTAATTTGTTCTCCATTTATCGCTGATGTAGTTCGTCGCTTTCCTTTTTAACTTCTTTCCTTTTTCCTTTTCTCGAGTGAGGGTTTTCCCCTTGCTCTTAGCGGGGTAGCGAGAGCGCGGAGGGTCGCTAGGCAGGTTCCCTTTTTCTTATCTAGTTTTAAATGACCAGACCTTAATTAGTGTCAGGACGAGGTTCTTCCCCTATTTCTGACGTAATAGGTTTCAGCTCAGGTTAGGATGAGGTCCTCCTCTTGTCTCTAACAGGGCTATGGGGGCACATATGGGCATCGCAGGGCCTCTCCCCCCATCCGGTCTAAGGATAATCGGGCCTTCGACTTTGCTCAAGTTAGGATGAGGTTCTCTTCCTGTCCCTAACAGGACCATGGGGGCACATAAGGGCGTTGCAAGGCCTCTCCCCCCATCCGGTCTAAGGATAATCGGGCCTTCGACTTTGCTCATGTTAGGACGAGGTTCTCCTCCTGTCCCTAACAGGGCTGTGGGGGCACATTTGGGCGCTGTAGGGCCTCTCCCCCATCCAGTCTAAAAATAATCGGGCCTTCGACTTTGCTCCTGTTAGGGCGAGGTTCTCCTCCTATCCCTAACAGGGCTGTGGGGGCACATATGGGCGTTGCAGGACCTCTCCCTCCATCCGAACTAAAAATAATCGGGCCTTCGACTTTGCTCCTGTTAGGGCGAGGTTCTCCTCCTATCCCTAACAGAGCTGTGGGGGCACATATAGGCGTTGCAGGGCCTCTCCCCCCATCCGGTCTAAGTGTAACCGGGCCTTCGATTGTATCGGGATGAGGTTCTCCTCCTGCTCCCGACATGGTTCATTTCGAGTCCTGTCAATATAGGTTCGTGCCAAGAGAAAAGACACATGGATATAAAACTTTTATTTAAAGTAAAGTTATTGGTAATACATTCGTAAATTTTTCGAGCTCCACGGTCGCGGGAGGTCTGATCCTCCGAGCTCCTTGAGGTAGTAAGTTTCGGGCCGGACCACCTCCTTGACTTCGTACAGGCCTTCCCAATTTGGGGCAAGCTTTCCTCGATCCTGAGGTTGCGAGACGGCGGCTCGTCGAAGCACCAGGTCTCCTGCTCTAAAGACTTTATTTTTGACCTGGGAATTGTAATAGCGGGCGACTTTCTGCCTGTAGGCTGCCATCCGAACTTGAGCTACTTCCCATTTTTCTTCCAGCAAGTCGAGGTTGGCTTTAAGGCCTTGCGAATTGTGATGTTCGTTGAATACCATGACTCGTGCCGACGGGAGCTTGAGCTCTATTGGGATAACAGCCTCCGTTTCGAAGGCCAGAGCGAAGGGGGTCTCCCCCGTGGACAGTCTTTGGGTATTTCGGTACACCCACAACACATGATAAAGTTCGTCTACCGAAGTTCCCTTCACCTTTTCGAGCTTTGTCTTAATCCCTTGCAGCAGAGTTCTGTTGGTCACTTCAGCTTCGCCGTTCGCCTGAAAATGGGCTACCGATGTGAAGTTGTGGGAGATGTTTAGGTCTTCACAAAATTCGACGAATCTTGCCCCCGCAAATTGCCGCCATTATCAGTAATTAGGGTTCTTGGCAGGCCGAACCTGCAGACGATTGACTTCCAGACGAAGTCTTGCACTTTAGCTTCTGTGATTTTCGCCAGCAGTTTGGCTTCGACCCACTTGGTGAAATAGTCAATTGCTACTAGGAGGAACTTTCTCTGCCCCAACGCCATGGGAAAGGGTCCAAGGATATCCATTCCCCATTGCGCAAACGGCCGTGGGGCGTTCAAGGGTGTAAGCTCGACGGTGGGCTGTCTCTAGATGTTGGCATATCTCTGACATCGGTCACACTTTCTGACATATTCAATTGAGTCACGATACATTGTCGGCCAGTAATATCCTTGGTGGAGCAACTTGTGGGATAAGAATCTAGCCCCCAGATGGCTTCCACAGATTCCTTCATGCACCTCCCACAAGGCATAGTCAGCTTCCAAAGGTCGGAGATATTTTAAAAGGGGCAAAGAGTATGATCTCTTGTACAATTTGTCCTCATAAAGGATGTACCGGGAGGCTTGATTTCTGACCTTCTGAGCCTCTTTTGCATCATGAGGGAGAACCCCGTCTCTGAGATATGCCACCAGTGGGTCTATCCAACTGGACTCATGGTCAATTTTCATCACGGGCCGCGATTCTTCCATGCTCGGGCACTTCAGAACTTCAAAGAGAACACCCATGGATAATTCAGCCGGAGCCAGCGTAGCCAGCTTGGAGAGAAGATCGGCCCTAGTATTTTCCATCCTTGGAATCTGCCTGATGTTGAAACTACTAAAGGCAGGGACGAGCTCCTTTATCTTTTCAAGATACTTAGCCATGCTGTCCTCCCATGTTTCATAGTTTTCACTGACTTGTCCCACTACCAATTGGGAGTCACTGTGAACTTGGAGCCGATCTACTCCCAATTCTTTGGCGATCCTCAATCCTATGATCAGAGCTTTATATTCCGCTCTATTGTTTGTTGCGGGAAATTCAAAGTACAGAGCGTACTCCGCGATGATTCCCTCCGGACTGATCAAGATCAGGCCCGTGCCTGCGCCTGACATGTTGGAAGATTCGTCCACGTAGAGGGCCCAAAAGCAACCAAGGGGGTCTACTTCTCCTTCGGGGGAGTTCGGTCGGGGCTCCAAGCCATCAATTTCACCTTGTTCAGGTTTGGCCTCCTCCGAGATAGTGCACTCTACTATAAAATCTGCCAGTATCTGGGCTTTCACTGCTGATCTGGGTCGATAGTGGATGTCGAATTCTGTGAGCTCGATCGTCCATTTCGCTATCCTCCCAGAGGCATCTGCCTGGTGCAGAATCGCCTTGATCGGCTGGTCGGTGAGCAACGTTACAGTGTGCCTTTGAAAGTAGGGTCGGAGCCTCCAGACTGCAATCAACAGGGCATAAGTTAGTTTCTCTAATTTAGTATACCTGGTTTCGGCATCTCTCAACGCACGACTGATGTAGTAGATCGATTGTTGAATTTTTGCTTCTTCCTTGACAAGAACCGCTGCGAGAGCCATAGGGGAGACCGTCAGGTACAAAAATAGCTCCTCTCTAGGCTCGAGCTTCGCCAACAACAGAGGCGAGCCGAGGTAGCTCCTTAGCTCTTCGAATACCTGTTGGCACTCAATGGTCCAATAGAAGTTCTTCGGTCGCTTGAGGGTTTGGAAGAAGGGTAAGCACCGTTCGGCCGACCTCGCAACGAAGCGATTCAGGGCTACCACCCTCCCTGTAAGGCGTTGAACCTCTTTTATCGACTTCGGGGTGGCCATCTTCTGAATGGCATGAATTTTTTCTGCATTGGCTTCAATCTCGTGCCCCGACACCATGAAGCCCAGAAACTTCTCCGAGGTCACTCCGAAAGCACATTTAGTCGGGTTCAGCTTCATCTTATATTTTTGGAGGGCGCCGAAGGTCTCCTCGAGGTCGGCGACGTGGTTCATGAAAGATTTGCTTTTCACGAGCATGTCGTCCACGTAGACCTCCATGTTGCGGCCGATCTACTCCTTAAAGATTTTGTTCACCAGCCGCTGATAGGTCGCACCTGCATTTTTGAGGCCGAAAGGCATGATCCTGTAACAGTAAAGGCCACGGTTAGTAATGAAAGCAGTCTTTTCTTCATCTTCTGGCACCATCCTGATTTGATTATAGCCGAAGAATGCATCCATAAAGGTGAGAAGCTCATGGCCCGAGGTCGCATCCACTAGTTGATCAATTCTGGGCAGAGGGTAGCTGTCCTTCGGGCAGGCTTTATTCAGCTTTTTGAAGTCTATACACATCCTCCACTTGCCGTTTGCCTTTTTGACTAGGACAACGTTGGAAATCCAGTCAGGATAATTGACTTCTCTAATGAATCTGGCTTTCAGGAGTTTGTCCACTTCCACGGCTATCGCTTTCTGCCTCTCCGGTGCATGACCTCAGATTTTTTCTTTCGTTGGTCGATGCTTTGGATCGACGGCCAGACGGTGTTCCATGACCTCTACGTCAATTCCTGGCATGTCTGCTGGGACCCAAGCAAAAACGTCCACGTTCTTTCGTAGGAAATCAATGAGCTGCATCCGCACCTCTTCCCCCGGGTTGGAGCCGATCTTCACCACATGCTCCGCATTCTCATCGTTCAAAGGGATCGAAACCAGATCTTCGATTGGGCCACCCCTTTCCTCAGCGAGATCGTCGCAGGCGTCCAGCCCATCAATCGGACAGAGGTCAGATTGGTCACTTCTTCGCAAGGCTATGTTGTAGCAGTGTCTGGCCAGGGCCTGGTCTCCCCTGACTTTTCTGCCCCCCTGGTTGGTAGGAAATTTTAATTTCAAATGGTAGGTTGACACCACGGCCCAGAGAGCGTTGAGGCCAGGTCGGTCGAGGATTGCATTGTAGACTGACGGTGCCTTCACCATCAGAAAATTCACCAAAGCTCTGGATTGTCTTGGATATCGACCCGCAGCTACAGTCAAAGTTATTACCCCCTCCATCAGGATGGCATCGCTGGTAAACCCTACCAGAGGGGAGCTAATCAGCCCTAAATGACCGTCAAGGATGGATATTTTTTAGAAGGCATCGTAGAACAAAATATCGGCCGAACTTCCATTGTCGACAAGAATACGGCGGACATCGTAATTAGCTATATTTAAAGAAACTACAACTGCGTCGTTATGAGAAAATTGAACTCCTCGAGCATCTTCTTCAGTAAAGGTTATGGATTCCTCAATCCTTTATCGCTTGGGAGGTTCGGCCAATACACCAGTTGTTCCCTGCCGGGATTCTCCCAAGATGGTGTTGGCGAAATCCGTCGGAAGCTGATCACCTGACCGCTCCACGCCGACTGTTGTTGTCGGAGGAGGAGGAGCCTGGGAGACCAGAGACGGGGCCGAGGCTTGTGGAGCTCGCCAAAATCTGGCTGCGGAGGCCGTTGGATGCCTGGAGGATGCCCTTCGGGGAGGCATCGGGTGGAGGCCAGGCGGAAAACTGGAGGAGAGGATATCGGGGAAGATGATCGGAGGCGGTCCCGTTGAGCGCTCCTTTAAGAACAAGGGTACTGCGAAGACACAGGGTCCTTCCTCTAGCACCAATCCTGTTGATGCAGAAATCCACCAGCGTCGAAGAAACTAGAGTTGAGGGAGTCACGGTCGCCACCGGGACCTGCAAAGGAAGTCTAAACTAGAGTTGGGGGTGCTCCGGCAAGACCCTCTGACGCTCAAGTCAGTTCTCTGCCTCAACAAGAATGGAGTACTCGAACGAAAATTTTAGCAGAGTTTTGGAATAAAAATTTGAGCTTAGAGAATAACGTATCTGGGGTCCCCCTTTTATAGGCAGAGGGCGCAACAGATTGATAGCGATGTTTGTAACCGTCTGGCAGTGGGC
Organism: Elaeis guineensis; assembly: GCF_000442705.2. Taxonomy (NCBI): domain Eukaryota; kingdom Viridiplantae; phylum Streptophyta; class Magnoliopsida; order Arecales; family Arecaceae; genus Elaeis; species Elaeis guineensis. Next base: position 4,900,885 of record NW_027332424.1, read on the forward strand.
CGCTCGGGGTCAGGAGGAGTTTGTTGTGAAGAGTAGTGGAGTGGAATCGTGGCCATCACCGAGACCTGCCACGTGGAGTCTGTTGCGGGGAGTGGAGTGGCGTCCGTTGTCGTGACTTGCCAGAGGGTGGAGGAGCCGTGCGGTATCCGTCGCAGGAAGTGGAGCAGAGTCGTGGCCATTACTGTAGTCTGCCAGGGAGTGATGGAGCCACGTGGGATCCATCGCTGGAAGCGAAGCAGAGTCGTGGCTGTTACTGAGGCCTGCCAGGGAGTGATGGAGCCGCGTGGGGTCCATCGCAGGAAGTGGAGCAGAGTCGTGGCCGTTACTGTGGCGGTGGAAATCTGGCACGGATCGCTCGTGGTAGAAATTTGAAGTGGATCGTTTGCAGCGAAAACTCGGAGTGGGTCACTTGCAGTAGAAGCTCAGATTCCGGTCCTTGTAGGAGTTCAGGGTGAGATCTACCTGCAACAGGAATTTAGGGCGGAAGTCCGGCTTGTAGGAACCAGATCTAGGGTTTCAGGGTTAGATTTTGAAACTTTTTCAAGATCATACAGCGGAAGACTAAAATAAATCAAAATTTATTTTTTAAAATCAAAGAATCCCTAGATCTAAGATCCTATTACATGATTATTACATAGCATTAAATCAGAAATTAAAATATATAAATATAACATGAACTACATGTTGATCATATGAACATGTTTCTATACTACATCTAATGTATGTATTAAACAATAGATCAGATCTATTACCTTGCAAGTTAGATATTCTAACCTCGTTGATCCGGGCTTGAGGATGATGTTGCAAGTCGCACATGCATCCGACCTCTAGGAGTCGTCCACACGAGCCCACGAATCTCGATCAGAAGTCCTGCTTCAGAAAATCAGCACAGTATGCTAGTACTGCACTGATCCTTCTTTGATGGTTGATCAGGTGCCTCCTTCTTCTTGATTTAGACTCTTCCAAAGATGGAAAGTAGAAGGAGGAGTTTCAGATCTGAGACACTCTCAGAAAACTCAAGATGGAGGGAGGAAAGATATGAAAACAAACAACCCTAGAAGAAGACCCTCTTCTTCTTCTCATTTCTCTCTCTAGACATCCTAACTTGTATCTTTTATATCTCCATGATCCAAAAGTATTTCTCTCTAATTTTTGGATGGACCAAAGGTCTCTCAAATCTCTATCTTCTCCAAAAATTTCATAAAGAAACTCATTTTATATAGAGAGATATGATAGAGTCCTTATCTAGGTCAAATACCTAGTCAAGGCTTATCCAAACATGGCAAGATAAGGGGCGCCCAACTCTTGAGCACCTCCTCCTTATTTTCATACATGGATTACCAGAAAAGGGTGCACAATGTGTACCCTAAAATCCATGAAAATTTCAAAAAAAAATTGGATAAATTTGGTGCAAAATTGAAAGACTTTTGGATTTCTAAAACTCTATCTCATAGAATTCGAAATCCAAACTTATTCCTCTTTGATTTGATCCAAACCACCTTCCATGTAAGAAAGAAGAGAGGAGACCTTTTGTGAATGTAGGAGAGACCTGGGAGAGGGCTTTTGTCATACAAAATAAGAGGAGATTGGCGTTGAATGAGAGAGAGAGCGTGGGGAAGGCTTATGTGGTGCAAGGTGGAATCCTAGTCTTACTAGGATTCTATCTTATGACTTATTTTAATTTGGTTTCCCAAACCAAATCAAACCAAAATTAGATCAACCCAATTAAAATAGGTCTTAACCTAATTAAGAACCTAATTTAATCAGATTAAATTAGATTTAAATCTGATTTAATTTTCTAATCAAATTAGAAATTAGATTTACCCAAGTCCTAGTTGAACTAGGACTAGTTTTTCCTTGCACTTGGCTTATCCAATAAACCAATTGGACTTGATCCAATCATGCCCAAACTAAATCTAATTAAATCATATTTAATTAGACTTAATCTCAGTCCATTGGCTTAATCAAATTAAGCCAATTAGCAATCAAATTACTAATCGATCCTCCTGCAACACTTGCACTGGGTTAAATGTCAATCGTATTGATCATTTAACCCTAGAACGATTCTTAATCATTGATCAACCATCCGATCGGATAATGAACTCTAATGTGTGTGATCTTATAGGTCCGAACCTAAGTCGGTAGCATAGAAATAAATTTTTATACCAATCGAAGTGACCATCTAGCAATGATACCCGACGACCGGATAGGTCGAATGTGTAGAACAACATCCTTAGAACTCATGCGGATATAGTTTTCATATAATTCATCCTCTTGATCAAAATGATCATAGGACACCCCAGAGTTCAACTGTCAACTCTGATCAGGTTGTCCACATTGTATTTCAAAATATCAAATCCATCTGATGGATTACCCTGGCCAAGGTTTTGCTAAATTGAAATACAGCGACTCATTCTTCTCCAACTCTTGGAGTGGTCAATCCCATCTCGATCACACTCTGACTTCGCAAGTACTTGACTGTGCCCAGAAGCCTTCCATCCCTGAATTAGAAATTCAGTTAGTCCAGTACCAAAGCACAGTGAGTTGCTTGCAAGTCCTGAGGCGATCTCAGATCTAAGGGACACTTATACCTATATCCCATCAAAGATATTCTCGACAGCAGAATGCTCTGGAGTTGGTCACGTTCAATGATGATGTACCCTTATATCTCACCTGTATGCCATACCAGTGTCTCCACACTCCTTGGTTAAGAGGACAACCAACCCATATGGCCTACAGCAACCTATGCTCGATAGAAGCTGTCGTCCTTATTAACAGCTTATCATTTGGTCGTGAACAGTTTTAAGGACTAATCGATAAATCCTCTCTTTATCGAACTTAAATAGTTCTAAGGACTTCATCATAACAACGGAGTTCATTAGAAGATGAAAGCTTATGATGAAGATGCCAATATATTTTATTTATTAACAAATCAATTACAATACTTGGTTGCTCAACCGTCAACAGCTTGACGATTGGTTTTTTGGGACACATTTTTCAACAACTCCCACTTGTCCTAAAGCCACTCGGCACAGTATCTAATACCCATCTTCGACTTATGGTTGTCGAACTCCTTTATCGCTAGGGCTTTAGTGAAGGGGTCGGCCAGGTTCTCCTTTCCATCGATCTTCTGAAGGTCGATGTCACCTCGATCCACGATCTCTCAGACCAGGTGGAAGTGGTGCAAGATGTGCTTCGTCCGCTGATGTGCTTTGGATTTCTTCACTTGAGCTATGGCACCAGTGCTGTCGCAGTAGAGCAGGATCGGACCATCGAGGGAGGGTGTTACTCCGAGCTCGTTGATGAATTTCCTCAGCCACACAGCTTCCTTCGCGGCATCCGATGCTGCGATGTACTTCGCTTCACAAACAGAGTCTGCCACAGTATGTTGCTTGAAACTTTTCCAGCAGATGGCTCCACCATTCAGAGTAAAGATATAACCCGACACGCTCCTACTGTCATCATGGTCAGATTGGAAGCTAGAGTCTGTGACCCCCATAAGTTTCAGATCTGACTCACCATAAACCAACCATTGGTCCTTAGTATTTCTCAAATACTTAAGGATGGCTTTAACCACTTTCCAGTGATTTTCTCCAGGATCAGATTGGTATCTACTCACTACTCCTAGTGAGTATGCCACATCTGGTCTTGTACATGTCATGACGTACATGATAGATTCCACGACTGAAGCATATGGGACTTTACTCATACGCTCTCTCTCTTCTGGAGTTATCGGACAATCATTCTTAGAGAGAGAAATTTCTTGGCCTATCGGTAGATAGCCCTTCTTGGAATTCTCCATGCTGAACCTCTTCAGCACAGTATCTATGTACATGGACTGGGATAACCCAAGCATCCTTTTAGATCTATCCCTATAGATCTTCATCCCTAGGATGTAGGATGCTTCACCCAAGTCCTTCATGGAGAACTGTGATGACAACCAAACTTTTATTCTCTGTAGTGCGGGGATGTCATTCTCGATTAAGAGAATGTCATCCCGTACAAGACAAAGAATACCACAACTGGACCATTTGCCCATTTATAGATGCAGGCTCTTCTCCATTCTTAATGAAGCCATACGTTTTGATCACCTTATCAAAATGCATGTTCCAACTTCAAGAAGCTTGCTTCAGTCCATAAATGGATCTCTGAAGCTTGCACACCTTGGACTCATCTGTGGATGTAAACCTCTCAGGTTGTATCATATACACCTCTTCGATCAAATCTCTATTCAGGAAAGCTGTCTTTACATCCATCTGCCAGATCTCATAATCCAGATGGGCAGCTATTGCAAGCATTATCCGAATGGATTTGAGCATTGCCACAGGGGAAAACGTCTCGTCATAGTCAATACCATAACGTTGACGATACCCCTTGGCGACCAGACGGGCTTTATAGGTCTCCACCTTTCCATCTGTGCCCCTCTTCCTTTTGAAGACCCATTTACACCCAATGGGTTTAACCCCTTCAAGTGGGTCAACCAATGTCCATACATCGTTGACCTTCATGGACTCCATTTCGGATTTCATGGCTTCAAGCCATTTCTCGGAATCAGGTCTCTGCATTGCATCCATATAGATGATCGGATCCTCATTATTCTCATCAAGTTCGATGGAATCACCATCTCGGACTAAGAAACCGTAGTATCTGTCTGGCTGATGCGGTACTCTACCGGATCACCTTAATGGTGCAGGTACATTGAGCTCTGGATCTAATCTAATCATATCCGACTCGGGTTCAGTTATTTGTGTCGGTCCTTCTACCTGTTGAACTTCATCAAGTTCAACCTTAGAGGCAACGATTCCTTCATCAAGGAACTCCTTTTCTAAAAAGATTGCCTTAAGACTGACGAACACCTTTTGTTCATCAGTATGGTAGAAAAAATATCCTTTTGTCTCTTTGGGGTACCCTATAAATGAGCATTTGTCAGACCTAGGTCCAAGTTTGTCTGTGACTAATCGTTTGACATAGGCCGGGCACCCCCAAACCCTAAGGTGTGAAAGTGCTGGCTTATGTCCCGTCCATATCTCATATGGAGTCTTAATTACAGACTTACTTGGAATCCTATTTAACAGATAACAGGTCGATTCGAGTGCATATCCCCAGAAGGATATCGGCAAGCTAGCAAAACCCATCATGGATCGGACCATGTCTAACAGAGTCCGATTCCTCCTTTCAGACACATCATTATGCTGTGGTGTTCCTGGAGAAGTCCATTGGGAGAGAATCCCATTCTTTCTTAGATATGTGAGAAACTCACTAGAAAGGTATTCTCCTCTTCGATCAGATCGAAGAGTTTTAATACTCTTTCCAGTTTGTTTTTCTACTTCACTTCGGAATCGTTTGAACATTTCAAATGAATCCGACTTATGTTTCATCAGATAGACATATCCATATCGGGATAGGTCATCTATGAAAGTTATGAAGTAGAAATATCCACCTCCAGTACTGGTGCTCATGGGCCCGCATACATCAGTATGTACTAGGCCCAAGAGCTCAGTAGCTCTCTCACCTTTTTCAGTAAAAGGTGACTTGGTCATTTTACCAAGAAGACAGGACTCACAGGTTGGAAGTGATTCACAATCACTGACTTCGAAGATTCCCTCTTGAGTCAACCTATTTATTCTATTCTTGTTTATATGACCTAGCCTCCAATGCCATAAATAGATATCTGACACACTATCTAATCTAGGATACTTGCCAGTAGAATAGACTCTTATCAGGCTTGATCTTTTTGGTCTGGCTCTGCACAGATGTCCCAGCCTGAACTTGTACCTTCTTCACTTTCTTCTTCTTGTTCTTCTTCCCTTTCTTAAAGGTCAAGAACCAGAAGACGAACCTCCCACTAAGTTCATCGACTCCTTGTGAAGTTGGTGATCCTTCTCAAAGTTCTGAAGCAACCCCAGTAACCCGTGGTAGTTCTCTTCAGGCTTTGTTATTCTATAATGAGTGAGGAATGGGAGATAAGACTTGGGCAGCGAGTTCAGTATTGCATCTTTCTCAAGCTGCTCATGCAAGGGAAAGCTGAGCTTGCTCAATCATTCCATCAGCTTGATCATGTACAATACATGATCAGTGACAGAGGCACCATCCCGTATTTTGGCGTTGAACATGGCACAACTAGTCTTGTGCCTCTCCATGTCATCGGGTGTGCCAAAGGCATCCTCCAACACTTGAAGCATGTCCTTTGGCTGAGCCGTCTCGAATCTACGACTGAACTTGTCGCTCATGGCAGCCAGCATGATACAGCGCACCATGGTCCGATCACTGAGCCACTTCTGGTAAGTGTCTCTGACTGTTCCACGTGCATTGACAGCTGGCTCCTCAGGTGCAGGATTCATTATCACATATAGGATCCGTTCATGCTCCAGGACCATCTTCAACTTTCGGTACCAGCTATCGAAGTTGGATCCCACCAACTTATCATTGTCCAACAATGATCGGAGCGATAGAAAAGTTGCCATATTTGCACAAAGGAGAACCATAACCTAATTAGTAATTGATTCATTAAACCTAAAGATTTGGACTTTAATCAAAAGGTTTCTCCCACTATTTTATTCGAATAGGTAGCCTCTACCTCCAATTCGAGGAATTACCCTAATTCCTTAGTGGGTACTAGAATCCACTTAGACTGCACACAAACCCAACTTTGGTTGGCCAACCCATGTACATCTAAGGGTAGGTTCATAACCAATTATTTCTCTAAATAATTTCTAGTAATTTTAATTTTGCCCCAGAAACCTAATCAGTAGGCTTTGGCCTCCACTGTAAGGATTCGGTTAGGTCCAACCATTAACATGATCATACTTGGTGTATCTAACCAACGAATGATTAAGCCCAACTTTGGTTGGCTCACCTAACTACCATTAGAGAGACACTTCCAAGTCGTCATATGATAAGTGATAATTCCATTAGTCAACAAGCACCAGGCCTTTGGGTCTGCAATGATTATTGAGTTAATGGACTCATTATCAAACACCTTAATGGGAGGCTATGACTCAGTTATCTCCATAACATTGTCATTTTAAGGACCTAATAATTTTAGAAGATTTAAATAATATAGAGGATGAGGTCAGATGAACCAGCTTATCATGATCCTCCCACTGGCTTCACCAAGTCAGCTTAAGGGAGACCATTAAAAGGGCTGGTCTAGGAGCACCTAAATCAGTCACACTGATTTACCTAGCTGACATGGGTCAACTCGAATAGTCAAGTGATCCGATCAAAACATAATTTCACCAAGAGGCCAGGTAAGTTCGATCAGTGGGAGGGTCTGCCAAAGCTTGCCTTAGACACCATCAGAAATGGCCAGGTAAGTGGGCTCCCAATTAAAAACCACTGGTCTGGTTTACCTTAGACACCAACTGGTTTAATTAGTTTCGATTAGATCAACCTAACAGTTCGTGCTAGAACGCTTAGCCAAGAATCAAGTCCATTTGGTTCTCGTTAAAGACATGGACTTGACCAACTACAACTATTGTAATTGATCTAGAGAATCCTTGACCTAACTAAGACAACAATTGATTAGATTTAGTCAATTCTCTAATTAAGTCCATCTTTAATCTAACCATAGGTCTAACCCAATTAATGGACCTAATTCTCACTAACCCATTAACCCAATGTGTTATGGTTTGTGTCTTAGGTTCTTCAATTCACAATCCTAGAACCTAATCAAACAACTTCTTAATTTTTAATTAAGTTTTGGGCTGAGGGTTGGGTTCGACTTTTCAAAAAATAATTTTTATATTTATAAAATAATTTTATAATATGATTCTACCAACCATATTACATGTCTGATTCATAATCAAGATACAAGTGAAATAAACATGAAACTACTTTAGATCTAATCTAAACAGGTTCATGTAATTGAAACAATTTCAACTTTAAATAATTTTTTTGCACAAAAATTATTAACAAAGAGATTTTATTTTAGATTTAAATATATTTTAAATCTAATAAATTATAAATTTAATCTAGATCATATCTAACAAATTTATGATTAAAGATAGATCTACACAAACTAGGACAACCTTTGCACTGTAAGGGGTAAACCTTACAGCAGGACAACCTTGCAGTTTGTGATTGATCTAAAATTTTAATTTTAGATTTAATAATCAGATTATAAATTAGATCTAATCTAAGAAATAATCTAAGCATATATAAATAATCATGTAATAAAGAACCTAGGCTCTGATACCAATTGTAGGAACCAGATCTAGGGTTTCAGGGTTAGATTTTGAAACTTTTTCAAGATCATACAGCGGAAGACTAAAATAAATTAAAATTTATTTTTTAAAACAAAGAATCCCTAGATTTAAGATTCTATTACATGATTATTACATAGCATTAAATCAAAAATTAAAATATATAAATATAACATGAACTACATGTTGATCATATGAACATGTTTCTATAATACATCTAATGTATGTATTATACAATAGATCAGATCTATTACCTTGCAAGTTAGATGTTTTAACCTCACTGATCCGGACTTTAGGATGATGTTGCAAGCTGCACATGTGTCCGGCCTCTAGGAGTCATCCACACGAGCCCACGAATCTCGATCAGAAGTCTTGCTTCAGGAAATCAGCACAGTATGCTAGTTCTGCGCTGATCCTTCTTTGATGGTTGATCAGGTGCCTCCTTCTTCTTGATTTGGACTCTTCCAAAGATAAAAAGTAGAAGGAGGAGTTTCAGATATGAGACACTCTCAGAAAACTCAAGATGGAGGGAGGAAAGATATGAAAACAAACAACCCTAGAAGAAGATCCTCTTCTTCTTCTCATTTCTCTCTCTAGACACCCTAACTTGTATCTTTTATATCTCCACGATCCAAAGGTTTTTCTCTCTAATTTTTGGATGGCCAAAGGACTCTCAAATATATATCTTCTCCAAAAAGTTCATGAAGAAACTCATTTTATACAAAGAGATATGATAGAGTCCTTGTCTAGGTCAAATACCTAGTCAAGGCTTATCCAAACATGGCAAGATAAGGGGCACCCAACTCTTGAGCACCTCCTCCTTATTTTCATGCATGGATTATCAGAAAAGGGTTCAAAATGTGTACCCTAAAAGTCACAAAAATTCCAAAAAAAAATTGGATAAATTTGGTGCAAAATTGAAAGACTTTTGGATTTCTAAAACTCTATCTCATAGAATTCGAAATCCAAACTTATTCCTCTTTGATTTGATCCAAACCACCTTCCATGTAAGAAAGAAGAGAGGAGACCTTTTGTGAACATGGGAGAGACCTGGGAGAGGGCTTTTGTCACACAAAATAAGAGGAGATTGGCGTTGAATGAGAGAGAGAGCATGGGGAAGGCTTATGTGGTGCAAGGTGGAATCCTAGTCTTACTAGGATTCTATCTTATGACTTATTTTAATTTGGTTTCCCAAACCAAATCAAACCAAAATTAGATCAACCCAATTAAAATAAGTTTTAACTCAATTAAGAACCTAATTTAATCAGATTAAATTAGATTTAAATCTGATTTAATTTTTTAATCAAATTAGAAATTAGATTGACCCAAGTCCTAGTTGAACTAGGACTAGTTTTTTCTTGCACTTGGCTTATCCAATAAACCAATTGGACTTGATCCAATCAAGCCCAAACTAAATCTAATTAAATCATATTTAATTAGACTTAATCTCAATCCATTGGCTTAATCAAATTAAGCCAATTAGCAATCGAATTGCTAATCGATCCTCCTGCAACACTTGCACTGGGTTAAATGTCAATCGTATTGATCATTTAACCCTAGAATGATTCTTAATTATTGATCAACCATCCGATCGGATCATGAACTCTAATGTGTGTGACCTCATAGGTCCGAACCTAAGCCGGTAGTACAAAAATAAATTCTTGTACCAATCGAAGTGACCATCTAGCAATGGTACCCGACGATCGGATAGGTCGAATATGTAGAACAACATCCTTAGAACTCATGCGGATATAGTTTTCATATAATTCATCCCCTTGACCAAAATGATTATAGGACACCCCAGAGTTCAACTGTCAATTCTGATCAGGTTGTCCACATTGTATTTCAAAATATCAAATCCATCTAATGGATTACCCTGCCAAGGTTTTGCTAAATTGAAATACAGCGACTCATTCTTCTCCAACTCTTGGAGTGGTCAATCCCATCTCGATCACACTCTAACTTCGCAAGTACTTGACTGTGCTCGAAAGCCTTCCATCCCTGAATTAGAAATTCAGTTAGTCCAGTACCAAAGTACAGTGAGTTGCTTGCAAGTCACTGAGGCGATCTCAGGTCTAAGGGACACTTATACCTATATCCCATCAAAGACATTCTCGACAGCAGAATACTCTGGAGTTGGTCACGTTCAATGACGATGTACCCTTACATCTCACCTGTATGCCATACCAGTGTCTCCACACTCCTTGGTTAAGAGGACAACCAACCCATATGGCCTACAGCAACCTATGCTCGATAGAAGCTGTCGTCCTTGTTAACAGCTTATCATTTGGTCGTGAACAGTTTTAAGGACTAATCGATAAATCCTCTCTTTATCGAACTTAAATAGTCCTAAGAACTTCATCATAACAACGGAGTTCATTAGAAGATGAAAGCTTATGATGAAGATGTCAAATATATTTTATTTATTAACAAATCAATTACAATACTTGGTTGCTCAACCATCAACAGCTTGACGATTGCCTTTTTGGGACACATTTCCCAACACGGCTTCCATGGGAGCCCGAACAAAGTCTGCCTGTAGTTGGAGTCGGGGATGAAGTCCAACTTTCGTAGGAGTCCGGGCGAAGTCTTCCTGCAGCTGGAGTCGGGGATGAAGTCTGGCTCCTGTAGGAGTCTGGATGAAGTCTACCTGCAATTGAAGTTGGGGGCGAAGTCCGGCTCCCATAGGAGTCCGGACGAAATCTTCCTGCAGTCAGAGTGGGGATGAAGTCTGGCTCCCGTAGGAGTCCGGGCGAAGTCTACCTGCAATTGAAGTTGGGGGCGAAGTCCGGCTCCCATAGGAGTCCGGACGATGTCTTCCTGCAGTCGGAGTGGGGACGAAGTCTGGCTCCCGTAGGAGTCCGGGCGAAGTCTACCTGCAATTGAAGTCGGAGATAAAGTCTGGCTCCCGTAGGAGTCCGGACGAAGTCTTCTTGCAGCCAGAGTCGGGGACAAAGTCCGGCTCCCGTAGGAGTCCGGATGAAGTCTACCTGCAATTGAAGTCGGGGACGAAGTCCGGCTCCCGTAAGAGTTCGGATGAAGTCTTCCTGCAGCCGGAGTCGGGGATGAAGTCCGGCTCCCGTAGGAGTCTGGGCGAAGTCTTCTTGCAGCCGGAGTCAGGGACAAAGTCCGGCTCCCATAGGAGTCCGGGCGAAGTCTTCCTGCAGCCGGAGTCGGGGACGAAGTCCGACTCCCGTAGGAGTCCGAACGAAGTCTACCTGCAATTGAAGTCGGGGACGAAGTTCGACTCCCGTAGGAGTCCGGACGAAGTCTTCCTTCAGCCGGAGTCGGGGATGAAGTTCGGCTCCCGTAGGAGTCCGGATGAAGTTTACCTGCAATTGAAGTCGGAGATGAAGTCCGGCTCCCGTAGGAGTCCGGACGAAGTCTTCCTGCAGTCGGAGTCGGAGACAAAGTCTGGCTCCTATAGGAGTCCGGACGAAGTCTTCCTGCAGCCGGAGTGGGGACGAAGTCCGGCTCCCGTAGGAGTCCGGGCGAAGTCTACCTGCAATTGAAGTCGGGGATGAAGTCCGGCTCCCGTAGGAGTCCGGGCGAAGTCTTCTTGCAGCCGGAGTCAGGGATGAAGTCCGACTCCCGTAGGAGTCCGGGCGAAGTCTTCCTGCAGCCGGAGTCGGGGATGAAGTCCGGCTCCCGTAGGAGTCCAGACAAAGTCTACCTGCAATTGAAGTCGGAGATGAAGTCCGGCTCCCATAGGAGTCCGGACGAAGTCTTCCTACAGTCGGAGTCGGGGATGAAGTCCGGCTCCCGTAGGAGTCTGGATGAAGTCTAGAAGGTGGTCGATCATCATGAAAACTTGGGTGGAGTCCATCCGTCGTGAAGAATTCGATCGACGCTGGTGGGGGCTTATCCATCGTGTTGCTCCTTGGATTGATTTTGATGATTACAAAGCATTTGAAGGGATACTAATGATTTTCGCTTGAAAAAGACATTGCTTTTCAGGGGCAAAATCATAATTTTATCAAAACTCTGATTTGAAAGCATCAAGTGATAGAACAAAAGATTTGTGATTCATTGGTGAAAATTTTATTATTTTTGGACTTGTATTTTGAAAGATATGCATGTTTAAAAATCATGAGTCGACCCATGAGTCAACTCATGACACAATGAGCTGTTTGGCATACAGATTTTTTGGCTTGGCACAACCTGTGGTCGACCCATGAGTCGACCCCCAAGGCATGAGTCGACCCCTGCTGTTTTTAGGCCAAAAATCATAGAACCTTGTCTTCTGGTTGTTTTCTGATATTTTTTCACAGAGGTCGACCCATGAGTCGACCCCCAGGCATGAGTCGACCCATGAGTCGACCCCTGTGACGGGATTGTTCCGCAACGGCTAGTTTTTAACCTGTTTTAAGTACTTTTATTGCTCATTTAATGTAGTCTAACGGCTCTATTTCAGTCTAGAATATTTTTTACTATTTGTTGAAGCTATAAAAGGGACAAAAAGGTAGAAATCATAAAGAAGAATCAAGAAGAGAGTTTTTGAAAAAGGAATTTCAAGCAAACTTTTCAGTCCTAAGCAAAAGCTCACTCAAAGCATTCAAGAAGTCTTTAATCCAAGCTTACCAACTCCTCAAGTACACATTCAAGTCTCCAATCATTTTGAGGAAATCAAAAAGGGTCTTCTTCTTCTTGAGTAAATTATATTTAAAGTCTCATACGCTCATTAAAGGAGCTTTCTCTATACTTTTTATGCTATTCATTGTTATACTCTGGTTGAGTTAGTGTTCTTTGTTTTGGAAGAGTTCCAAAATAAAGGAAGGTTGATCCGAACCTTGAATCGGAGTGTATTGGGTTGGCTTGTATCCGAAAAATAAGTGGACTAGCTTGAGATAGCTAGAGTCGGAGTTTCCGACGTTTGTATTCGGGTTGAATACAAGATTAGTGGATTGGAATTCCCAAGTAGGAGCTTGGAGAGTGGATGTAGGTGCAAGGTTGGCACCGAACCACTATAAATCCTTTTGTTTGTGTTGTGCCTAATTGCTCTTCTTTAACTCTTCATTATTCTCTTGCATTCTTGTATTTAGTCATTAGCCTTGAATTAACTTTACTCTCTCTATTTATTTAGCTATTGTCAAACATTTTTCATAAGACATAAGTTAAGCTTAAAATTTTTTAGAAACCCAATTCACCCCTCCTCTTGGGTTGCATAGCTGGGCAACAAATGGTATCAAAGCTCGGTGCTCTAACCCTACTTTCATCTAATCAATCAAAGAGCCAAAGATCTATGGCAACTCAAGTCGGCACTTCTCTAACCGAGGGGCAATCCACTAACCGACCTCCACTTTTCAATGGGTCTAATTACACCTATTGGAAACTCGATGAAAATATTTATTCAAGCACTCGACTATGATATGTAGAGTATCATAGTGAACTATCCTCACACATCCACTAAAATTATAGATGGTGTGGAATCAGCCAAATTTGAGAAAGAATGGGATGAGGTTGATAAGAAAATGGCCCAATTAAATGCTAAAGCTATGAATGTTCTTTATTGTGCTCTTGATGCTAACGAATTTAATCGTATTTCTACTTGCTCGTCTGCTAAAGAAATATGGGATAGGTTAGAAGTAACCCATGAAGGAACCAATCAAGTAAAGGAGTCCAAAATCAACATGCTTGTGCATAAATATGAATTGTTTAAAATGGAGCATGATGAGTCCATAACTGAAATGTTTACTCGCTTTACTGATATTATAAATGGTTTAAAGAGTCTTGGTAAGTCGTATACTAACAGTGAGCTTGTAAGAAAGATTCTCAGGTCCTTACCAAGAACTTGGGAAGCCAAAGTGACCGCCATCCAAGAAGCCAAGGACTTGAACATTCTACCCTTGGAAGAGCTTCTTGGATCATTGATGACTCATGAGTTGAGCATGAAGCAACATCAAGAGGAAGAAGTCAAAAAGAAGAGAACAATTATCCTCAAATCCACAGCTCCACCAGATGAAGAAACTGATGACACTGAAGATGAAGAACAGGATGAAGAGATGGCACTCATTACCCGAAGATTCAAGAAATTTTTGAGAAAAAAGAAACAAGGGATGAGGAAGAGGCCATTCATGAAAGGAGAACAGAGCAAAGAAAAGGAGAAAGACCAACCCCTTATCTGCTACGAATGCAAGAAATCGGGATACTTCAAGTCCGAATGCCCACAACTGAAGAAGGATCCCAAGAAGTACAAGAAGAAGGCCATGATGGCCACTTGGAGTGGGAGTGATGACTCAAGCTCCGAAGAGGAAGACTCGACTGAACAAGCCAACCTGTGCCTTATGGCACATGAAAATGAGGTAATTTCTGAAACTCCTAGTGACTTTACATTTGAAGAACTGTATGAAGCTTTTTGTGATTTAGTTGATGAACTAAAGAAACTAGGGATAAAGAACAAAGATCTAAAATCGAAAAATCAATCTTTATTAAAATAAAATGAAAGCATTTCAATTAAAAAATCCACTCTGCTTCAAGAAAATCAAAGTTTAAAGAATGAAATTGCCAAGTTAAAACCATTAGTTGAAAAATTCACCTTGAGTTCAAATAAACTTAATATGATTCTTGAAAATCAAAAGGCCGTGTATGATAAGGCTGGACTTGGCTATAACCCCTTGAAGAAACAAAAGTATCTGAAAAATATCTATGTAAACTCTTTAAGTAACAAGTCTTCTAATATTACATGTTTCAAATGTGGTAGAGTAGGACATAAGTCATACACTTGCTTCTCTAACACATCTGCAAACTCAAATATAAAGAAAATATGGGTTCCAAAAGGAACCATTATGACTAACCAAAAAGGACCCAAGAAAGCTTGGGTACCTAAAACAAAAATTTGACTTTTGCTTACAGGTGTGTCTAGCATCCCAAGGAGAAAACAGAAAATGGTATCTTGACAGCGGATGCTCGAGATACATGACTGGTGATGAATCTCAATTCATCACTCTTGACGCTAAGAATGGAGGGATGGTCACCTTTGGAGATAATAACAAAGGAAAAATCATCGGTATAGGTAACATTGGTATCACTCCCTCCAAATACATTGAAAATATTTTGTTAGTAGATGGTTTAAAGCATAATTTACTAAGCATTAGTCAATTTTGTGATAAAGGATACAAAGTTATTTTTGAATCTTCTGTTTGCATTGTAACTAGTCCTATTAATGATGGCATTAAATTTATGGGACATAGACATGGTAATGTTTATATGGTAGATTTGAATGATCTATCCAAAATAAACATGCAATGCCTAGTATCCTTGAATGCCAAAATTAATGAGACTAGTTGGCTTTGGCATCGTAGGCTTGCATATATTAGCATGCATTCACTTTCAAAATTAATTAAGAAAGAATTAGTTCTTGCTTTGCCAAAATTAAATTTTGAAAAGGATAGAATTTGTGATGCATGCCAACTAGGTAAACAAACAAGAGTTTCATTTAAATTCAAAAATATTGTTTCAACCTCTAGACCTTTAGAACTTTTGCATATGGACTTATTTGGACCTACTAGAACTACAAGTCTGGGAGGAAAACGATATGGTTTTGTAATTATAGATGATTACTCTCATTTTACTTGGGTTTTCTTTTTGGCACACAAAGATGAAACTTTTCAAGTTTTCACTAAATTTTACCGAAAAGTCACTAATGAGAAAGGATTTTCAATTCAAAATATTCGAAGTGATCATGGAACTGAATTTGAAAATCAAGACTTTGAAAAATTTTATGATGAAAAAGGAATAGGCCATAATTTTTCTACACCTAGGACACCCCAACAAAATAGGGTAGTAGAAAGGAAAAATAGAACCCTAGAAGAAATGGTCCGTACCATGCTATGTGAAAGTAACCTTCCAAGATACTTTTAGGCAGAAACTATTAACACAGCATGTTACATTTTAAATCATGCTTTGATTAAACAAATTTTAAAGAAAACCCCCTATGAGCTTTGGAAAGAAAGAAAACCTAATATTGCTTATTTTCATATTTTTGGCTGCCGATGTTTTGTATTAAATAATGGTAAAGAAAGACATGGAAAATTTGATGCAAAATCAGATGAAGCAATTTTTCTTGGTTACTCCTCCACTAGTAAAGGTTTTAGAGTTTTTAACAAAAGAACCTTAGTAGTAGAGGAGTCGATACATGTTGCCTTTGATGAATCTAACGATCTTCCTTCAAGGAAGAATGAAGGTGTTGATGATGCAGATCCTCTTATAGAAGGAATGAAGGAGATCACTCTGAAAGATTCAATAATTCAAGATGATGAGGAACATGAAGACAAACAGGATGAGGGAGGTGAAGAACATCAAGAACAACCTTAAGGTACAAATGACCTATCCAAAGAATGGAGGTATGTTCACAATCACCCTAAGGAGCTAATTATTGGTGATCCTATGCATGGGGTAAAAACTCATTCTTCACTTAAAGATGTATTTAATCATTGTGCTTTTGTCTCTCATCTTGAACCAAAAACTATTGAAGAAGCTGAAAATGATTATAATTGGATTAATGCAATGCAAGAGGAACTTAATCAATTTGAAAGAAATAATGTATGGACTTTAGTATCAAGACCTAAAAATTATTCAATAATTGGCACAAAATGGGTCTTTAGGAATAAATTAGATGAACATGGAAATATAATAAGAAATAAAGCAAAATTGGTTGCTAAAGGCTATAATCAAGAAGAAGGAATTGATTTTGATAAGACCTTTGCACCTGTTGCTAGATTAGAGGCCATTAGACTTCTACTTGCATATGCTTGCTTTATAAAATTTAAATTATTTCAAATGGATGTCAAAAGTATATTTTTGAATGGATATATTGCTGAAGAAGTCTATGTAGAACAACCCTCAGGTTTTGAAAATCATGCTTTTCCTAATCATATTTTTAAATTAAATAAAGCTCTATATGGTTTAAAACAAGCACCCAGGGCTTGGTATGATAGGCTAAGTAAATTTTTACTTAATAATAATTTTTTAAAAGGTAATATTGACACAACCCTTTTCATCAAAAAAAATAAAGATGATATATAAATTATACAAATATATGTGATGACATTATCTTTGGGTCTACTAATGAATCTCTTTGTCAAGATTTTGCAAAGCTCATGCAGGGGGAGTTCGAGATGAGCATGATGGGAGAACTTACATTCTTCCTCGGACTCCAAATCAAACAAACAAAGAAAGGAATCTCCATCACCCAAAGCAAGTATACCAAGGAATTACTCAAAAGATTTGGAATGGAGAACTCCAAAGCAATTGGCACACCCATGAGCCCTTCATGTAAACTTGACAAGGATGAAGAAGGTAAATGTGTAGACTTAAAATATTATAGTGGTATGATTGGCTCTCTATTATATTTAACTGCAAGTAGGCCTGATATCATGTTTAGTATTTGTCTGTGTGCTAGATTTCAATCTAATCCTAAAGAATCTTACTTGAATGCTGTTAAAAAAATTCTTAGATATTTAAATGGTACTCAAACACTAGGATTATGATACTCTAAGGACTCATTAAGTGATTTAATAGAATATTCAGATGCTGACTTTGCTAGATGTAGATTAGATAGAAAAAGCACTAGTAAAACTTGCCAATTTTTTAGAGTTAACCTAATCTCCTGGTTTAGCAAGAAACAAAATTCGGTAGCACTGTCTACGGTCGAGGCCGAATATATTGCAGCCAGAAGTTGTTGTGCTCAAATCTTGTGGGTTAAGCAACAACTCGAAGATTTTGGTATCAAACTTAATGAAACACCCATAAGATGTGATAACAATAGTGACGTAAATCTTACTAAAAATTCAATTCAACATTCTAGGTCTAAACATATTGAAATCAGACATCATTTTATAAGAGATCTGTTCAAAACAAAGATATAATTCTTGACTATATTTGCACTGAAAATCAATTAGCCGATATCTTTACAAAGGCCCTAAGTGAAGATAGATTCTGTGAAATTAGGAGAGATCTAGGAATTCTTGATCTATTTGCTTAAATATCTCTCTAATTTCAAGGAATCAATGTCAAAATTTCTTTGAGCTCAATTTCCATCATCTCTCTTGGACCTAAAAGCTCAAGATTATCATTCTCACAACTTTTCATAGAGCAAAAATTCTTCTCCCAGAATTCTAAATTTTTTTGGAATTTATTCATATTTTTTCTGAAATTTTGTGAATCATGAGTCGACCCCCTAGGGTCGACCCAATGGCATACTTGTAATTTTCAGCCAAAATCGCACGGATTCCTCTCTTTTTGGTTAAAACCCTGTTCATGAGCCGACCCTCTCCATCTTCGTCTTCCTCCCTCCAAAACCCATAGTCCTCTTCTTCTTTCACTCCAAATCCAAGGTCTAAGCCCAAGATCTTTCTCCCATCACCTCTCCACCTCAAATCGCCCCTTGGGAAAGGAGCTATTCCCATTCTTCTCCCTTGATTGGAGCGGTTGGAGCGTGCCCTAGCTTCCTCCATTCTCCTCCAAATCGAGGTTTCTCTCCTCCAAAAATCCTTTTCCATCCCCTAATAACCTTCTATCTCCTCACACATTTGATCTTCCAAGTTCCTTGCTTGTTCTGGTAGTGAGTATGGCTCCAAAAATGAAACTCCCTCAAAGAAGGAAATCGGTCCGTGAGTTGGAAGAGAGCGTGCGCAGGAAAAGACAAGCTTCTCAGACCTCTTCTGCTTCCATTCCTACTTCGGCATCTGCTCCAGATTCCTCTCGGTCTCCTCTTAGCCCTAGTAAAATTCCTCTCTCTGTCAGAAAAGTAGAAATCGAGAAAAATGTTGACTTCAGATTTTTTGAAAAAGAGGGGTTCTCCATTGGTTCAAAGATCAAAAACCAAGGTTGGGGATTTTACTGTTCTCTTAAAGAAGTTACATATGTAGATTTGGTTAGAGAGTTTTATCTGAATCTGTGCTATGGGAATGGAACAGTAACATCTACTATTAAGGGTGTTGATATCTGTTTAGATCCTGTTATTTTGGGAGAGA
The DNA here is from genome assembly GCF_000442705.2 of Elaeis guineensis. NCBI lineage: Eukaryota > Viridiplantae > Streptophyta > Magnoliopsida > Arecales > Arecaceae > Elaeis > Elaeis guineensis. The sequence continues at coordinate 4,920,062 of NW_027332424.1, forward strand.
TTCTTTATTTGCCCTGTGAGGGATATTCAAACATGGAACTCCCAGTGAAGGAAGAAGGGATTAATATGATTTTAGGAGGAATCTACTCGGGAAGCCTGAATAAACTAGAAGCCAAGATTCTATCCATTGAAATGAGGATTTTACATCAATTGGTAACAAAGCTTTTCTTCCCAAGAAGTCGTAGACATGACCTCCTTTCAGGCCGAGACATCTGCATCATGTTTCATGTGATCATCCAAACCCCCTTAAACCTCCCAGCATTAATGATTGAGGCCATGAGAGAAACACTAAATAGATCCAAGGCTCATCTGCCTTTCGGTATGGCCCTCACCCTGGTATTCAGGAGGTTTAGTGTTAGTTTTGAGGGGGAGGCATCTGCTAGGCTTTCTCACTCTGACACCATCAACCAACACACTTTGCACCGCATGGGATTCACTAGGACTGATGGTGGTTGGATTAAGGGTGCAGAAGAAAGAGTTGAGGACAGAGCTGAGGAAGAAGGTCCTTCATCACCTCTCCATGACATCAGGGCAGCATCGCCAGACATTCAGTTTGTTTCAGATCCAGAGGCTGGCCCTTCAGAGTCCACTAGGAGGCACACTCCAGTTCAGCAGCCAGACAGCAGAGCACTTCCCTCAGAGATCAGATTGGCTGATGACCAGATTGAGATGATTTCTCAACGTGTGGCTTTCTTGCTTTCTCGACAGTGGGGCGCTTCAGCTTTTGCATCGGGATCCACATCATTAGATGCATCTGATCAAACTTTGATCCCCCACATCTCCACTGTATTTCAGATGATCTCAGATCAGTCAGTTCGGATTCAGCAGCTCGAGGGTTACATTTTGAGACTGACTGGGAGGGTACTTGACTTGCAGGGGCAAGTGTTAGCTCTGGCCCATCCACAGCCACAGGAGTGCACTGCTGAGGTCTCAGACCTATCTATGAAGGCAGCCAGACTTAGAGGAGTATTGGAGAGTGGATTTGATTTCCTGAGGAGAGAGATCAGAGGCTCTAGTGAGCATGCATCCACCCAGTTCACTGCACTGCTACAGTCTGTTTCAAGAGCTCTGAACCTTCTTGATACCATCAGGCTCTCTCTTGCAGTTCAGTCTATTGCTTCTCAGCCTTCAAGATCATCTCGCCCACCTACTCGTGCCAGCACCTCCACTCGTGGCAGAGGCAGATGGGGTAGAGGACGAGCCCTTGGTCGTGATCCATCATCTCCCCACCCTATCTTCGATACATCTGATTCTGATCCATCCAGACATGAGCTCTACTAGATCCTTATAGTTAGTCTTGTCTTTTATCTTTTTCTAGGATCTATCTTTTGGGCCATGTAATGATGTTGACTGATTAACTTTTATATTTTGGTGTATGTATTGAAACCACTATGTGGTATCAGTCACTTTTTGATGATATATCTACTCCTTGACTTTTAATGTATGACCTTCAAATTTAGTTGCTTTCAATTATGTGCATGCTTAAGATATTATGAATTGCTATTTCATATCTATGATATCCAATGGTATATTCTTTTATGATTGCTGTATTCAGGGGGAGTAAACATTAATGCTAGTAAAATTACTGTTAGTAAAAGAAGCTAAAGAAGTAATATTAGTAAAATTATTTCCATCAAAAGAAAGAAAAAGAGAAAATGTATTCAAAGAAAAAGGGGGAGTAAACAATCTTTTGTTGATGATGTCAAAAAAGGGGAGAAATGCTATACCAAAATGAAAGAATCAAAAGCAAATTGATAAAAGAATTAAAAGCAAAATGAGTAAATTGTTTAAGCAAAAGCAAATGAGCAAACTTTAAAATTAATTCCTAGAAATACTCTGGTACCAAAATTAAATAATCAAATGAGAATGAGCAAATTTTCAAGATGCTAAGCAACTTGAAAAATAAGCAAATGAGCAAATGAGATATTTTCAAATGAGTAATTTTCAAAATCCTTAGATAAATTCTGCTTTGCTCTGATAACAAAAACAAATTTTCTGCTCTGATACCAAAATCACATAATCAGATGAGCAAATTTTTAAATTATTAAGCAATAGGCAAATTGTTATGGGAACATGTATCGCATGCCAAAAGAATCAATCTTCTTTTCAAGCAAATGTATTTATAAGTAATTTTTAAGTTGGTTCTAAATTTTCTATTTATCTTCAAACTACCTATAATGCATTTCATTCCTTTAAAATTCATGCTCATTGATTCATATATATGCTTTTGTTCAAGTATTTTGTCATCATCAAAAAGGGGGAGATTGTTGCTCCTTGGATTGATTTTGATGATTACAAAGCATTTGAAGGGATACTAATGATTTTCGCTTGAAAAAGACTTATTGCTTTTCAGGGACAAAATCATAATTTTATCAAAACTCTGATTTGAAAGCATCAAGTGATAGAACAAAGATTTATGATTCATTGGTGAAAATTTTATTATTTTTGGACTTCTATTTTGAAAGATATGCATGTTTGAAAATCATGAGTCGACCCATGAGTCAACTCATGGCACAATGAGCTGTTTGACATGCAGATTTTTTGGCTTGGCACAACCTGTGAGTCGACCCATGAGTCAACCCCCAAGCCATGAGTCGACCCATGAGTCGACCCCTGCTGTTTTTAGGCCAAAAATCATATAACCTTATCTTCTGGTTATTTTCTGATATTTTTTCACAGAGGTCGACCCATGAGTCGACCCCCAGGCATGAGTCGACCCATGAGTCGACCCCTGTGACGGGATTATTCCGCAACGACTAGTTTTTAACTCATTTTTAGTACTTTTAATGCTCATTTAATATGGTCTAACGGCTCTATTTCAGCCTAGAATATTTTTCACTATTTCTTGAAGCTATAAAAGGGACAAAAAGGTGGGAATCATAAGGAAGAATCAAGAAGAGAGATTTTTGAAAAAGGGATTTCAAGCAAACTTTTCAGCCCTAAGCAAAAGCTCACTCAAAGTATTCAAGAAGCCTTTAATCCAAGCTTACCAACTCCTCAAGTGCACATTCAAGTCTTCAATCACCTTGAAGAAATAAAAAAGGGTCTTCTTCTTCTTGAGTAAATTGTATTTAAAGTCTTATACGCTCATTAAAGGAGCTTTCTCTGTACTTTTTGTGCTATTCATTGTTATACTCTGGTTGAGTTAGTGTTCTTTGTTTTGAAAGAGTTTCAAAATAAGAAAAGGTTGATCCAAACCTTGAATCAGAGTGTATTGGGTTGGCTTGTACCCAAAAAATAAATGGACTAGCTTGGGATAGCTAGAGTCAGAGTTTCCGATATTTGTATTCGGATTGAATACAAGATTAGTGGATTGGAATTCCCAAGTAGGAGCTTGGAGAGTGGATGTAGGTGCAAGGTTGGCACCGAACCACTATAAATTCTTTTATTTGTGTTGTTCCTAATTGCTCTTCTTTAACTCTTCATTATTCTCTTGCATTCTTGCATTTAGTCATTAGCCTTGAATTAACTTTACTCTCTCTATTTATTTAGCTATTGTCAAATATTTTTCATAAGATATAAGTTAAGCTTAAAATTCTTTAGAAACCCAATTCACCCCCCCTCTTAGGTTGCATAGCTGGGCAACACATCGGCGAAACTTGGGAGTGTTGCGGAGGCCCGGCCACCAGAGAGGTTCGGAAAGATGTCGTCGAAGGTCGGAAGTCGGTAGAATCTCCGACGGGTCACTCCTGTCACGAACTTCGGCTGGGGGGTATTTTATATCCAACACCACCCTTATTGGATTCTCTCTCATGATGCCAAAAATTACAACCCAAATCCAATTAGACATGAAGAGATTGGTATGGATCCAGATGTAGCGTAAAAGATAAGGATAGAGTCCTAGTCTGACTTGGACTCTTTATTTCTAATTCAATTCTAATCCAATTCAAATTTGGATTGAAATCACTGATAGAAATAAATTTAATCTAATTAAAAATCTAAATATCTCATCAAATTTTTAACCCAATTAGAAATTAACCGAGTTCAAATCCTGATCGAATCAGGATCAAATTTTCTTTGTAATCGGATTTGATCATATCAATCCCAATCTGAGTCGAACTGAATCTAATTCAATTAGACTTGTTCCAAAGCTTTTTACTCAATCAAATTAATTCAATTATTAATCTAATTACTAATTAATTTTTTATAAATGGTAAAGTTTCAGTTCCAGTGGGACTCTCCCACAGAGTCCTCGTCTAAGTAGGATTCTTCACCAGTCACAATCCAATTGGACTCTTCAGCCATCAGATCTGATCAAATCTTCTAATACGTGTGACCTCATAGGTTCGAACCTAAGTCGATAGCATAGAAATAACTTTCTATACCAATCGATGTAATCATCTAGCAATGATGACCCGACGACCGGATGGGTCGAAGTGTTGCAAAGCAATCTTCTAGAACCTACTGGCATATGGTTACCGTATAATTCATCTCTTTGACCTAAATGCTCAATGTGACTTAGGGTTTAACTGTCAACCCTAATTAAGTCGACCATATTATATTTCAACCTTTCAAATCCATCTCATGGATTATCCTAGTCAAGATTTTGCTAAATTGAAATACACTGATGCATATCTCCTACCAATCAGAGGGGTCAATTCTATCTTGACTCACACACTGACTTGATAAGTACTTGACTGCACCTAGTATCCTTCCATCATTAAGATAGAAACTCAGATAGTCTAGTACTAAAGTATAGTGAGATACTTATAAGTCACCGTGGTGGTCTCAGATCGGAGAGACTTATACCCATACCTTTCACAAGCTACTCTTGACAGCAGAGTGCTCAACACATAATCACATTCGATACGAATGTACTCCTACATTCCATCTGCATGCCATAACAGTGTCTCCATACTCTTTGGTTAAGAGGATAACTAATTCATAAGGCACACAACGACCTACACTTGATATCGCTATCGTCCTAGTAATAGCATATCATTTGGTCGCAAATAATTTTAAGGACTTAACGACAAATCCTTCTTTATCGATTAATATATATAGTTCTAAGGACTTCATTACAATACAAGAGTTCAAAGATGGTCAATTTGTAATGAAAATATCAAATAATTTTTATTAATAAAAATTTATATACAGTTTACAAGATGAGCACAATCATCTGACGATTGACTTTGGGATACATTTTTCAACATAAATTTATTGCACTAGTGTTATCATATCTTATTAGGATATTATTAAGTTTGATTCCAAAGTTCTTGAGTTGTTGCTTAGCCTATAAGATTTGAGCACTGTAACTTTCGACTGCAATATATTCGGCCTCGGCCATAGATAATACCATCAAATTTTACTTTTTACTAAACCATGAAATTATGTTTACTCCAAAGAATTGGCAAGTTCCACTAGCTTTTCCTATCTAACTTACATCTAGCCAAGTCTGTATCTGAAATCCTATTAAGTTAATTGATGATTGTTTGGAAAACCATTAGCCTAAAGTTTGAGTTTCTTTTAAATATTTTAAGATCTTTTTAACAGTATTTAAGTATGATTCTTTAAGATTAGATTGAAATATTACACACATACATATACTAAATATAATACCCGATCTACTAGCAGTAAGGTATAATAACAAACCTATCATGCCTCCATAAAATTTTAAATCAATACTTTTACCTCTCTCATCTTTGTCAAGCTTGCATGAAGAGCTCATAGGGGTGCCAATAGTCTTAACGGTCTCCATCCCAAACCTCTTTAATAGCTCTTTTGTATATTTACTTTGACTGATAGAGATTTTTTTCTTCGTTTGCTTAATCTTAAGTCTGAGAAAAAATGTGAGTTCTCCCATCATGCTCATCTCGAACTCCCCCTACATGAGCTTGATAAAGTCTTAACATAAAGCTTCATTAGTAGATCTAAATATTATATCATCAATATATTTGAATAACTAAGATGTCATTACAATTCCTTTTAATAAAAAGAGTAGTATCTACTTTTTCACTTGAAAAATCATTATCTAGTAAAAATTTACTAAGTCTTTCATACCATACTTTAGATACTTATTTTAAACCATATGAGGCTTTATTTAATTTGAATATATGGTTAGGAAAAGCATGATTTTCAAAGCTGGGAGGTTATTCAACATATACTTCTTTATTTATATATCCATTTAGAAAGGTACTTTTAACATCCATTTAAAATAATTTAAAGTTTATGTAACATGCATAAACAAGTAAAAGTCTAATGGCCTCTAATCTAGCTACCAGTATAAAAGTTTTATCAAAATCAATTTTCTTTTCTTGATTATATCCCTTAGCTACTAATGTTACTTTATTTCTAATTATATTTTTATTTTTATCTAATTTATTTTTAAATATCCATTTAGTTCTAATATCTTTTGGTTTAGCTACTAAGGTCCATATATTATTTTTTTCAAATTGATTAAGTTCTTGCATTGTATTAATCCAATTATGATCTTTTTCAACTTCATCTATAGTTTTTAGTTCAAAATAAGAAATAAAAGCAAAATAATTATATGCATCTATAAGTGATGAATAAGTTCTTATCCTATGTGAAGGATCACCGATAATAAGTTCTTTAGGATGGTTGTGAACATACCTCCATTCTTTTGAAAGATCATTTATACCTTGAGGTTGCTCTTATGGATCATGATGTTCATTTCCCTCATTATCATGTTTGTCTTCATGTTCTTTGTCATTTTGGATCTATGAGTCTTTTAGAATAAGTTCATTCATCCCTTCCACTATTGGACTTGCATCATCAATAATCTCTCTCTTTCTTGATGGAAGATCATTACCCTCATCAAAGACTCTATGTATCGATTCTTCTACAACTAAGATCCTTTTGTTAAAAACTCTAAATGCATTACCAGTAAAGGAATAACCAAGAAATATAGCTTCATCAAATTTTGCATCAATTTTTTTTAATTTATCTTTATCATTATTTAAAACAAAACATCGATAATCAAAAATATAAAAATATTCAATGTTTGGTTTTCTTTCTTTCCATGGTTCATAAGGTATTTTTTTAAGATGGACATAATTAATGCATGGTTTAGAATAGAGCATGCCATGTTAATTGCTTCCATCCAAAAAATTTTGAAATGTTACTTCCACATAGCATAGTACAAGCTATTTTTTTAAGTGTTCTATTCTTTCTTTCTACTACCTAATTTTGTTGAGATATCCTAGGTGCAGAAAAATTATATTCAATCCCTTTTTTATCACACAATCTTTCAAAAATCTTTATTTTCAAAATTGATTTCATGATCACTACAAATATTAAGAATTAAAAAAAAAATTCATTTGATATCTTTCAATAAAATTTTAAAAAAAAGCTAAAAATATCTCATCCTTATGTGTCAAAAAAGGAATCCTAATAAAATGAGAAAAATCATCGATAATTATAAAACTATATCATTTACCACCTAAGTTAGTAGTTCTAGTAGGTCCAAATAAATCCATATACAATAATTCTAATGGCCTAGAAGTTGAAACTATATTTTTAGATTTAAATGAAGCTCTAGTTTGCTTACCTAGTTGGCATGCATTATAAACTCTATTTTTTTAAAAATTTAATTTAGATAAATCAGTAACTAAATCTTTTTTGATAAGTTTTGAAAGAGAATTCATACTAATATGAGCAAGTCTTCAGTGCCAAAGCCAACTAGCCTCATTAATTTTGGCATTCTTTGCTACTAGAGATTGCATATTTTGTATGAAAAGATCATCCAAATCTACCATGTAAATATTACCATCCCTATATCTAATAAACCTCATACCATCATCACTAGGACTAGTTACAATAATGCACATAGAAGATTTAAAAATTACTTTGAAGCCTTTATCACAAAGTTGATTAATGCTTAGAAGATTATGTTTAAGGCCATCAATCAATAAAATATTTTCAATGAGTTTGGAAGAAGTGATACCAATGTTACCTATGCCGATGATCTTCTCTTTGTCATTATCTCTAAAGATGACCATCCCTTCATCTTTTGCATTAAGAGTAACGAATTGGGATTCATCACCCATCATGTGTCTTTAGCACCCACTATCAAGATACTACTTTCGTTTTGATCCACGGGTTGCAAGATACACCTACATAGAAAATCAAGTTTTAACTTTAGGTACCCAAGCTTTCTTGGGTCTTTTTTGGTTAGTCACTATAGTTTCTTTTGAAATCCATACCATCTTTACCTTATAGCTTTCAGATTTTTTAGAAAGATGTGTATATGATTTGTGATCTATTTTACCATAGTTGAAACATGAAACTTTTGATAATTTATCAAGAGAAGAGTTCACAAAAATATTTTTTAAAAATTTTTATTTCTTTAGTAGATTATAATCAAGACTGGCTTTGTTATATACTATTTTTTGATTGTCAAGAATCATTTAAAGTTTATCTGAATTTAAAGTAAACTTTTTTATAATCAGATTCAATTTAGCTACTTCCATTTTTAAGGTCTGATTTTCTTGAGTTAGAATTCTATTTTCATTTGAAACAACTTTCTTTTCTTTTAACAACACTGATTTTGTATTTTCAATTCTTTATTTTTCAGACTTAACTTCTTTAGATCATCTAGTAAGTCATAAAATGCCCTTTGAAGTTAATCAAAAGTAAATTCATTCGAAAGTTTAGAGGTTACCTCATTTTATGTACCATAAGACATAAGTTTGCTTTTTCATAAGCATCTTCATTGGAGCTTGAATTGTCACTATCACTCCAAGTAGCCACCATTATTTTTTTTTGAACTTTTTAGGGCCCTTCTTAAGTTGTAGGCATTTAGATCTGAAGAATCTGATTTCTTACACTCATAGCATATAAGACGATGCTCCTTATCCTTTTCTTTGCTTGGGTCTCCCTTCTTTAGTGGCCTTTTTCTTATCCCTTTCCTTCTTTTCTTCATGAATCTTTTGAATTTTTGAGTGATGAGTGCTAATTCTTCATCCTCATCATCATTTTTAATTTGATCCGATTCCTCTTCTTCTTGAGTAGTGGACTTAAGAGCAATTATTTTCTTCTTCTTGGTGTCTTCTTCATTGTGTTGTCTCATGGTCAATTCATACATCATGAGCAATCTGAGAAGCTCCTCTAAAGGTAGAGTATTGAGATCCTTCATCTCTAGAATTGTTGTGACCTTTGCTTTCTAAGCTCTTGGTAAAGACCTAAGAACCTTTCTCATAAGATCACTATTAGAGTAAGATTTTTCAAGGCTCTTAAGACTATTTATAATATCAGTAAAATGAATAAATATTTGAGTAATAGACTCATCAGATTTTATTTTAAAAAGTTCATATTTAGGGACAAGCATATTAATTTTTGACTCTTTGACCTGATTAGTACCTTAATGTGTTACCTTTAGTCTTTCTCAAATTTTTTTAGCAGAATTATAAGTTGAAATGTAATTAAATTTAGTTGCATCTAAAGCACAATATAATACATTCATAGCTTTAGCATTAAGTTGAATCATTTTCTTATCCACTTCATTCCATTCATTTTTAGGTTTAGTTGATTCCACACCTTCAATTAATTTAGTGGATGTGTATGGTGTAGGAAATTATGTCCCAAAGTCAATCGTCAGTTTGTTGATGGTTGTGCTTATCATTGTAATTATATATGAATTATTGAATTAATAGATATCATTTGATTTTTTCATCATTATGTACATCTCATTTTGAACTCCTGTTATGTGATGAAGTCCTTAGGACTATTTGATTCGATATAGGAAGACATATCGTTTAGTCCTTAAATGAGTTCATGACCAAATGATATACTATTACTAGGACGATAGACATATCAAGTGTAGGTCGTTGTGTGCCATATAGGTTGGTTATCTTTTTAACCAAAGAGCGTGGAGACACTGGTATGGTATGTAGATGAAATATAGAAGTATATTTCATTGAACGTGACCAACTCCGAAGCACTCTACTGTCAAGAGTCACTCCAAAAGGATATAGGTATAAGTATCCCTCTGACCTAAGATCACCACAATGACTTACAAGCAACTCACTATGCTTTGGTGCCGGACTACCTAAATTTCTAATTCAGTGATGAAAAGTTTCTAGGCATAGTCAAATACTTGTGAAGTCGGTGTGTGAGACAAGATGAAATTGACTCCTTCGAATAAGTAGGAGTTAATGTATCAGTGTATCTTGATCGGGATAATTCATGTGATGAATTTTAAAAATTGAAATACAATGTAGATCACCAATAAGGGTTGGCAGTTAAACCCTAGGTCACCTTGAGTATTTGGGTCAAAAGGATGAATGATACAATAACTATATTCAAATAGGTTCTTGAGTGTTGCTTAGCATACTTTCGACCTATCTGAATGTCGGGTACCATTGCTAGATGGTTACTTCGATTGGTACAGAAATTAATTTCTGTGCTACCAGCTTAGGTTCAAACCTATGGGGTCACACACATTAGAAGTTTCTCTCTGATCACTTGGCTAATTTGAAGAATCCTAGTCAATAAAGACTCAGGTGAAGAGTCCCACTTGACGGAGACTCGGCTGAAGAGTCCCACTGGATGGGGACTCTAGAGAAGAGTCCCACTAGACTTGGATTCTATCTTTAGTAGAGGATTAATTAGTAATTAGATCACTAATTAGCTCAATTTGATTGAGCATTAAAGTCTGGATCAAGTCTGATTGAATTTGATTCAATCAAGTCAAGTCTGATTAGGTTATGAGATGACCTAATCAGTAAGGAAGAAATGATCCTGATTTGATCGAATCTATGGCTCAATTAATTTATTGATTTGATCAAATTTAATTAAAATTATAAGAGCCTAGTTAGATTAGGTTCACCATATTTTATTTGGATCTAATTAGATCGGATTTGAAAGAAATCTAATTGGTTAAACCCTAGAGTCCCAAATGAGTAGGACTCTATCCCTTACGCCACCTAAATTATCTCATACCTTTTCTCACCATACAAAATTAGTTTGTATGTGAAAAATTTAAAAACTAATCCTTCTTTTATCACTCGTTAAGGATAGAAATTGATTAGTTTTGATTTAAATTCAAATTAGTTTGAATTTCAACTTAAAATCTTATCCATATCCTTTCACACGTTGGCTGCTTTTGAAGGGGTCTATTATGTATGAGAAAAAGAGGTCTTTCCAATCGATTTTTATGTCCAAGTTTCTCTGGTAAGTCCCTCTTTAAGTTAGATAAGGGTGAGAAAAAGTTGAAGTCAAATTAAAATTCAAAAGAGTTTGAATTACAACAAACTCCGGTCCTTATCCTATTTTATCTGGTTTGTGCGACAACCATAAAAAAGCTACAATTTTGTATGCCAAAATAAGAGAGATCTTCACCATGAGATATCAAAGAGAAATAAGGTCAAAAATACTTCTTTGAGATGTAAGGATTGGGTGGGTTTACTTCCTCTTTGGCATGAATAAAAGAGGAGACCGTTCTCCTTTTGGGTGAGAGACTTAGAACTGTTCTAGATTTTTGGATGAGAAAAAAACCAAAGAGAAAAGAGTCTTCGACATTGAAAAGGTTCAAGGTGAATAAAGAAAAAGATCAAATTGGATCTACTATCAGAAGCCAACTGTGTGAGCTAGCACTCTCGCAGAGGGCTGATCGGTCCGAAGGGCTTCGTGTGGACCATCCATAGAGATCGGATATTTATGCAGCTACTCAGCATCAGCAAGAGCTTTATACCATACTTACCAGCAGTAAAGATCATCAACCCATGAAAAGGTGATAAGTTCTGAACTGTACCGACACAATCTAAAGGTTAGATCAAATTCAAGGCATCGATGTGATCGATACATTTTGCTATTTTATTTCAGATTTTATATATAATTTTTTATGTCATAGATCCTTAATGCTAGTTTAGATCTGATCTAAGGTATGTTTAAAAAATTAAAATATTTAATCTTTTATTATTTTACTATAAAATTTTAAAAATACATACTTTGAACTATCCATTTGTCCTTCACATGGTATCAGAGCCAGATTTCTTATGACATAATTTTTTTTGCATATAATCTGATTTTAATTATTTAGATTAGATTTAAATAGTTAATTTTGAATCTAAGTAGTATAGTAATCTAATTGGATAGATTCTCATAGCCATCTGATCATAGGAGAAATCAGGATTTCACTATCCTATTTACCTATTTGATGGGACTCCTATGGCATATAGGGGTGCTACGTGATCTTTTCCATGATGATGAATAATGAAAAAAAAATTAAAATTTTATTTTAGATCTAAAATAATGTATATTAGATCTAAAATTAAAGTTTTGATCATTAGATGATTGATTGTAAAAATATTTTATAAAATTAAAAATTATTTTCAAACATCGAATTCGAACCCATATCAGTCCAAAACTTAATTGAGAATTAAGCGATCTAGATTTGAGAATCAAAGATCTAAGGTATTAATTTCATGACTCATGGATTAATAAATTAGCTCGAGTCAAGTCCATTTAACTGGGTTAGACCTAGGGTTAGAAATTATTGATAATGGACCATGTTAGTAATTAATCAAATCTAATTAAAAGTTAATTCTGATTGGATCAATTTTTTCTCTTGATCAATTTCAATAGTTGTAGTTGGTCAAATCCATATCTTTAATTAAACCAATATGGACTTTGATCGTAGCTCCGTGGTCGAATCCAAGTCTATAAGTTGATCAAATTAAAAATGACTAACCAATTGGTGTCTAAGGTAAGCATGGTAGCTTTGATCGATGGTCATTAATTGAGAGCTACTCGTATAGATTGAATCTATGTCGAGTTAATGGCATATCTCTCCCATCAATCTCACTTACCTAGACAATATGGTGAATCATATTTTGATTAAATCAATTAATGATTGGAGTTGACCCATGCTAACTAGAAAATCAGTATGACTGATTTAGGTATCCCTAGTTCAACTTGTCTTAAGTCTTCTTTATGACTTAGTGAAGCCAGTAGGAGGATTCATGACTGGTTGGCTGGACCAGCTTATGCCTGATCTTCTTAAATCTGACTTGGCGAAGTCAGTAAAAGGATTAAGATTAACTGATCAAGCCTCATCTCATCTCTCAATTCAACTAATTAAATTCTCTAAAATTATTAGATCCCTAAAATAAAATAGTTATGGCGATAACTAGATCATAGCCTCCCATTAAGTTGGGTGATAATGAGTCCAATGGTTCAGATGATCATTGGAAGCACCACATACCTGGTGATCATCTGGCTGTCGGAATTATCATTCATAATATATTATTTTAGTTATGTCATTCTGATGATGGTCAGGTTGGTCGAGCCACACTCGGACCTGATCACTCGTTTGTTAGATATACTAAATTCTAGCATGTTAATGGTTGGACCTAATCAGAACCTTCAGTGGAGGTGCCACACGCCTACTGAAAAGGTGTCTGGGGTAAAATTGAATATTAAAAATTATTTGATGAAATAATTGATTAAGAACCTATCCATGGGTACACAAGGGTTGGCCGAACCATACTCAGACCTACGTGCAGTCCATGTGAATTCTAGTACCCACTAAGAAATTAATGTAATTCCTCGAATTGAAGGTAGAGGCTATCAATTCAAATAAAATAGTGGAAGAACCTTTAGACTAAAATTTATATCTTTAGGCTGAATCAATTCATATACTAATTAGGTTCTGATTTTTTTTTTTGCAGTTATGACCACCACCTTATCGCTCTGATCATTAATAGATAGTGATAAATTGATAGGATCAAATTTCGATAGCTGGTATTAAAAGCTCAAAATAATCCTGGAGCACGAACAGATCTTGTATGTATTAACAGATTCGGCACCCGAAGAGCCAGCTCCGAATGCGCGTAGCACGATCAGAGATATTTATCAGAAGTAGCTCAATGACTGAACTACAATTTGTTGTATTATACTAGTGGTGATGAATGATGAGTTTAGCTATCATTTTGAGAATGCTCAGCCACAGGACATGTTGCAAATATTGAACGAGTCCTTTGGCACACTCGATGATGTTGAGAGGCACAAGACTAGTTGTGCCATCTGAAAGGAATATATTCTATAAGCCAATCAAAATATGTAATTTGATGGATATTCTTTTGTCCCCCGACAACTCATGTACTGATGTTTTAAATAAATAAAGGTATTTAGTTCATCATATGTTGTGTCTTATTTTTTGATTATGATGAACCCCATAAATAGGGCTATGGTTTTAGGGTTACGATGCGATCATACCAGTGAGACCTAAAACCTTAAAACCCTAATTTTAAATATTCCTAGTCGATGGAACATTGAGTAGGGGATCAATATTTTTGGTAAGACTGGTACATCCTGTGTATGCTTGGTGGAGAGGGTAATTGATCTCACAATTACTTGTGTATGACACTAATATAAGGATGTAAGTGCTCATTAGAGAATGAGTTCACTAAATTGATCCAATTAAAGAACATCTGATGGAGTCTTATCTACATATCAACAGATATTTCTCATAGTGGAAATTGTGCATCTAAATCTTTTGACCTGAGACTGTCATAGAACCTTATAAGCATGAATCCATATTTTAGATCATACTCATTCATGATTTAATCATGTACGGGGTGTTCTGGATATGGTGGATTGCTTATGAAGGTTGTGAGTAGGTCAATATGGAAATGATCACTCCTAGTAAGAGGAGATTGCATCCTATCTGCTTCGATCGAATAATGATTCAGGAAGACTTTGATCAGAGCATTATGAAAAATTAAAAATAATTTTTAGTATTTCATAAATTGAATCATTATTATCTGATCGAAAGAAATATGAATATAAAATTAGGTTTGACATTTTTCCATACCCAAACTTATATTCGGGATGCAGGATGATCGTAAGATCAAGTTGCACGATAATTTTTCACTGAAAGATATTTTTTGTATTTTTATTAAAATTTTATATCTTTTAAATAGACATGATATGTTGCTAGATGTCAATCATGTCTTGTGAGTTTGATTGAATTAAAGAGTTTAATTCGATCGTTAATTAGAAGCTATTCTGATTGATCGAAATGGGTCAGCTTGATTTGACCTAAATCGGCTCGATTGTGTTCTCACCAAATTAGGTTAAATTACACCCAGACTCACTGCTGGCTAGATGTGGAACCCAATGGGTCACACACAAAGAGAATTGATCATGGGTTTAATTTGATTAAACCATGTTTGCAAGTTGAACATGCTAGCACATGTTGCAAACCCTAGCATCTAGATTCGAATTGGATTCGAATCGGGTTCCGATTTGGGCTAATTTAGAATCAATTTGAGCCAAATTGGATTTGGTCTTGAAATGGGTTGGAAATATTCTGATTGGGCTTGCTGTTGGGTGCCAGAAACTAGGGAACCACATGCCTAAGAGTCTCTCTCTTGGCGTGTGGATTTAAATCCATGCGCATGTGCCACATGGCGCATGGATGGGAATTGGCACCCCCTTGACTTGGTCTTATCTATTTTCTCCGTGGCTTTTATTCTACAAAAGGTTTTTAAAACTCTTAGGAGGTGCCTAAGAGTCCTTCTGAGTATTAAACTCTTCGTAGAATAGTTAGAAGAAGAGATAAGGATGAAGCCATGCGCCACCCTTTGGAAGCACCCCTTGGACCAAGTCAAATCTCAAGGTTGTTTTGACTTGTTCCACGCCCCTTATCTCTTGCACCCTTCCTGAAGTTGGCACCCTCTATCTTGGCCATTGGATGGGCTTCCTTCCAGATCCAAAGGCATGGGTTGATGGCGCCAATAAGAGAAGCATTGCGACTTCTCATGTGAACACTGTAAGTTGAGTTCGAAGAGTCCTTCTGAAATAAGGCACCTCTTCAACCCAATTTTGATGTCCACATGGCTTTTTCTCATCAAATGGGGTGTGAGAAATTGAGAGGAGGCATGAGATGAGGTGTGAGTATGCGTGAGATGCTTGGTTTGCAACCCTACGTGCAATATAAATAAGGGTGCACGCCAAGGAGTCATTGCTCATTCCAAACTCTTCCTTCTTTCTTACAATAGGCTCATCTTGTCTAATTCTCTTTATTCTTCTTCTTTAGCCTATACAAGGTCCTGATAAAGGATAAGAAGTCTTCCAAAAGGCTTAGAGAATTATAATAAAAATTAAGGTGACAAGGAACAAGAAAGGAAGGCAAGAAAAGGTCCAACAGGGTGACAGCAAAACCAAGAAAGGAGGTTCTGCCCAAATAGCATTTAAATTTTGATAAATTAGAATTTAATTATAGAGCATTTTTAAATAGGTGCTAGTGGGTTGATCGAGTCTCCATGTGGATCAACGTTGGAGGGTGAACACGTGGGCACTTGGTGGAAACCCTGACGGATTGCTGCTGGTGATCGAGCACAAATTAGGGTTTAGCGATAAGAGGCATGTTTCTATACCTTATATTATGATATTAATGCATATTATATGGTTTAAATTCTGATAAGGTGATCTTGGAGTTAGGTTTTGGTTTTATGATTTTATAATAATTGCTTTGAAATTTGTGCTTCTGCCTTGACACCAAACCTCACACCATCTTCAACACTCGAATGAGGGAAGGAGCATCAATCACTGATCATGTATTGTATATGATCAAGATAATTGAGTGCCTAAGCAAGCTCAGCTTTCCCCTGCATGAGCAGTTGGAGAAAGATGCTATTCTGAACTCTCTACCTAAGTCCTACCTCCCTTTTCTTACTCATTTTCGAATGACAAAGCCTACAGTTAACTCCCACAGTTTGCTGGGGTTACTACAAAACTTTGAGAAGGATCACCAGCTCCAAAAAGAGTTGGTGAATATTGTGGAAGGATTTTCTTCTGCAGCATCGATCCTTTAAGAAAGGAAAGAAGAACAAAAAAAGAGTGCAAAGTGCTTGGGCACCCAAATTCAGTCAGACCAAGAAATCCAAGTCCGATCAGAGAGATGAAACTTTTACTGCAAGAAGCAGAGACACTGAAAAAGAAATTATCCTCAATACATTGCCTTTCTGGATCCAAACAGGTTGAGAAAGAAGCAAATTATTACTGGACAAAGTAATTATATGATAACACCTTGTAGTTTTTTAATTTGTGATTCTACTATCTGGGTATTAGATATCGAAATCTCTTTTAATATTTATAATTTGTTGCAAGTCTGCAAGTCAGTAGGAGATTTGAAGAAGATGAAAGATTTCTTAATGTTGAAGATGGAAGATCAGTTCTAGTTCTAGTATTAGGGACTATTAAGCTTGTATTCAAGTCTAATATAATCATTCTAAGTGAATGTCACTTTTGTCCTTTCTTTTTATTGAATATTATTTTTGTAGACCTTTTGGCCATGTATGGTTATGAAATTTTAATAAAAAAAAATAATTTTAATATCATTATAAATGATGTTAATACGATGAATGGATAACTGAACAATGATATTTACATATTATCACAACCTGTTAGTATAATGTACACATCCAACAAATATCCTAGAATTAGTGATATCTCCGATATCTATCTTTGGCATTGTAGGTTAGATCATCCTTGAAGTCAGTGATTGTGAATCACTCCCAATCTGTGAGTCCTATCTTCTTGAAAAAATGATCAAATCATCTTTTACTAGAAAAAGTAAGCGAGCCAGTGAAGTTCTAAGTCTGATACATACTGATGTATGTGGACCTATGAACACTAGTGCTAGAGGTGGATATTATTATTTCATTATATTTACAGATAATCTATCGAGGTATGGGCATGTCTACTTAATGACACATAAGTCAGAATCATTTGAAATGTTCAAATGATTCCATAATGAAGTAGAGAAATAAACTGAAAAGAGTATTAAAACTCTTCGATCCAACTGAGGAAGAGAATACCTCTCTAGTGAATTTTTGACATGCTTAGAAGAGAATGGAATTCTCTCACAATGAACCCCTCCTAAAACACCACGACATAATGGTGTATCAAAAAGAAAGAATCGAATCCTGTTAGATATGGTTCGATCCATGATGGGCTTTACAAGTCTGTCAATTTCTTTTTAAAGATACGCACTCGAGTCGACTTGTTATATTTTAAATAAAGTTCTAAGTAAGTCTGTAAGTAAAACATCAAATGAGATGTGGACAGAGTGTAAGCTAGCATTCTCTCACCTGAGAATTTGAGGATGTCCGACTTATGTCAAATGATTGAAAACTGACAAGCTTGGACCTAGGTCTGACAAATATTGATTTATAGGATATCCAAAAGAGATCAAGAGATATTACTTCTACTTTGCTGACGAACAGAAGGTGTTCGTCAGCAATAGGGCTGTCTTTTTAGAAAAGAAGTTCCTTGGTGAAGGAACTAATACCTCAAAGATTGAACTTGATGAAGTTCGATCGGTAGAAGAACCGACACAATCTAGTAAACCAATAGAGTCGGACTTGATTAGATCAAATTCGAAACTTATTATAGAAATATCTTGAAGGAGATCCGATAGAGTACCCCATCAACCAGATAGATACTATGGTTTCTTAGTTTGAGACAGGAATCCAGTTGAACTCGATGAGAACAATGAGGATCCAATCACCTATATGGATGCGATGCAGAGGTCTGACTCTGATAAGTGCTAGAAGCCATGAAATTCGAAATAAAATCCATGAAAATCAACAATGTATGGACATTGGTTGACCCACCTGAAGGGATAAAATTCATAGGGTATAAGTAGATCTTCAAAAAAAAAATAGGCACAGACAGAAAGGTGGAGACCTATAAAGTTCGTCTGGTTGTCAAGGATTACCATCGACATTATGGTATTGACTATGACAAGATGTTTTCTTCTGTGGTAATGCTTTCGGATTATGCTTATGATAGCAGTATATCTAAACTATGAAATCTGGCAAATGGATGTGAAAACAGTCTTCCTAAATGAAGAGCTAGAAGAAGAGGTGTATATGATACAACCTGAAGGTTTCATATCCATAGATGAGTCTAAGGTGTGCAAGCTTCAAAGGTCCATCTATGGACTTAAGCAGGCATCTCGGAGTTGGAACATGCATTTTGATAAATGATCAGAACGTATGACTTCATTAAGAATGGAGAGAAACTCTTCATATACAAATGGGTTAATAACTCTGTGGTAGTATTTTTTATTTTATATGTCGATGATATTCTCTTAATCAGGAATGACATCCCTGCATTATAAAAAATAAAAGTTTGGTTGTCATCACAGTTCTCCATGTAAAACTTGAGAGAAGCATCCTTCATCCTTGGGATGAAGATCTATAGAAATAGATCTAAAAAGTTACTTGGATTATCCCAGTCGACTTACATTGATACTGTGCTGAAAAGGTTCAGCATGGAGAATTTCAAGAAAAGCTATCTTCCGATAGGCCAAAAAATTTTTCTCTCGAAGAGTGATTGTCCGACAACTCCTCAAGAGAGAGAGCGTATGAGTAAAATTTCATATGCTTTGGTAGTAGGATCTATTATATACATCATGACATATATACGATCGGATGTGACATACTCATTAGGAGTAGTGAGCAGATACCTATCCGATCCAGGTGAGAATCATTGGAAGGTCGTAAAGATCATCCTTAAGTATTTGAGAAATACTAAAGATCAGTGACTTATCTATAGAGATCCGACCTAAAACTGATGGGATTTACCGACTCTAGTTTTCAGTCGGATCATGATGATAGCAAAAGTGTGTCGGGATATAATTATACTCTGAATGATGGAGCAATCTACTGAAAAGATTTCTAGCAGCATACTGTGACCGACCTACTTGTGAGGCAGAATATATCACAACATCCAATGATGCAAAGAAAGCTGTGTGGCTACGAAATTTTATCAATGAGCTCGAAGTGGCATCCTCCCTTGATGGCCCCATCTTGTTGTACTGTGACAATATTGGTGCCATTGCTCAAGTGAAAGAACTGAAACCACATCAGCGGACCAAGCACATTTTGCATCGCTACCATCAGGTCCGAGAGATCGTGGATCGAGGTGATGTCGAACTTCAGAAGATTGACGAAAAGGAGAACCTGACTGACCCATTTACTAAAGCCCTCAGCATTAAGAAGTTTGAAGACTACAAATCAAAGATAGGTATACGATACTACACCAATTGGCTTTAGTCTAAGTGGGAGTTATTGAGAATTGTGTCCTAAAATTAAGCATCAGCCTGCTGATAGTTGTGCTTATCATTATAATTGTATATGAATTATTAAATTAATAAATATTATTTAATTTTTTCATCACTATGTACATCTTATTTTGAACTCTTGTTATGTGATGAAGTCCTTAGGACTACTTGATTTGATATAGGAGGATATATTATTTAGTCCTTAAATGAGTTCACGACCAAATGATATGCTATTACTAGGATGATAGACATATCAAGTGTAGGTCATTGTGTAACATATAGGTTGGTTGTCCTCTTAACCAAAGAGTGTGAAGACGCTGGTATAGCATGCAGGTGAAATATATGAGTACATTTCACTGAAAATGATCAATTTCGGAGCACTCTGCTGTCAAGAGTCACTCCAAAGAGATATAGGTATAAGTGTCCTTCTGACCTGAGATCACCACGGTGATTTACAAGCAACTCACTATGCTTTGGTGCCGGACTACCTGAATTTTTAATTCAGTGATGAAAGATTTCTGGACATAGTCAAGTACTTGTGAAGTCAGTGTGTGAGTCAAGATGGAATTGATCCCTCCAAATAAATAGGAGTTAATGTATTAGTGTGTTTCAATTCAGTAAAACCTTGGCTGGAGTAATCCATGTGATGGATTTTAAAAATTGAAATACAATGTGATGACCATATAAGGATTGGTAGTTAAACCCTAGGTTACCTTGAGCATTTGGATCAAAGGGATGAATTATACGATAACTATATTCAAATCGGTTCTTTTTTTTAAACACTTACAATACTTTCGGCCTATCCGGACGTCGGGTATCATTGTTAGATGGTTACTCTGATTGATACAGAAATCAGTTTTTATGCTATCAGCTTAGGTTTGAACCTATAAGGTCACACATATTAGAAGTTTCTTTCTGATCACTTGATTATCTAAAGAGTCCCAGTCAACGGGGACTCTGGTGAAGAGTCCCACTTGGCCGGGACGCTACTAAAGAGTCCCACAGGATGGGGACTTTAGAGAAGAGTCCCACTAGACTTGGACTCTATCTTTAATGGAGCATTAATTAGTGATTAAATTACTAATTAGTTTAATTTGATTGAGCATTAAAGTCTGGATCAAGTCTGATTGAATTTGATTCAATCAAGTCAAGTCTGATTAGGTTATGAGATGACCTAATTGGTAAGGAAGAAATGATCCTGATTTGATCAGATCTATGGCTCAATTAATTTATTAATTTGATCAAATTTAATTGAGTATATAAGAGCCTAATTAGATTAGGTTCATCATATTTTATTTAGGTCTAATTGGATTAGGTTTGAAAGAAATCTAATTGGTTAAACCCTAAAGTCCCAAATGAGTAGGACTCTATCCCTTGAGCCACCTAAATTATCTCACGCTTTTCTCACCATATAAAATTAGTTTGTATATGAGAAAATTAAAAAATAATCTTTCTTTTGTCGCTCATTAAGGATAGAAATTGGTTGATTTTGATTTGAATTCAAATTAGTTTAAATTTTAACTTAAAACCTTATCCATATCCTTCCACACATTAGCTGCTTTTGAAAGGGTCTATTGTGTATGAAAAAAAGAGGTCTTTCTAACTAATTTATATGCCTAATTTTCTCTATAAGTCCCTCTTTAAGTTAGATAAGGGTGAGAAAAAATTAGAGTCGAATTGAAATTCAAAAGAGTTTGAATTACAACAAACTCCAGCTCTTATCCTGTTTTATCTAGTTTGTGCGATAATTATAAAAAGGCCATAATTTTGTGTACCAAAAAAAGAGAGCTCTTCACCATGAGATATCAGAGAGAAATAGGATCAAAAATACTTCTTTGAGATGCGAAGATTGGGTGGGTTTCCTTCCTCCTTGGAATGAATAAAAGAGGAGACCATTCTCCTTTTCGATGAGAGACCTAGAACTATTCTAGATTTTTGGGTGAGAGAAAAATCAAAGAGAAAAGAGTCTTCATCTAAATTTTCTCTACCATCTAGCATCCTTTCTGATCCATCTTCGATATTAAAAAGGTTTGAGGTGAATGAAAAAAGAGATCAAGTCAGATCTACCATCAGAAGCCGACTGCGCGAGCTAGCACTCCCTCGGAGGGCTGATCAGTCTGAAGGGCTTCATGTGGACCATCCGTGGAGGTTGGATATTTGTGTAGCTGCTCGACATTAATGAGAGCTTCATACCATACTTACTAGCAGTGAAAATCATCAACCCGTGAAAAGGTGATGAGTTCTGAACTCTACCGACACAATCTAAAGATTAGATCAAATTCAGGACATCGATGTGATCGATATAGTTTTCTATTTTATTTTAAATTTTATTTATAAATTTTTTATGTCATAGATCCTTAATGGTAGTTTAGATCTGATGTAAGACATATTTAGAAAATTAAAATATTTAATCTTTCATTATTTTGCTGTAAAATTTTAAAAATACATGCTTTGAACTACCCATTTTTTCTTTATGCAGTCCATTAATTATGATACTCCATATATCATAGTCGAGTGCTTGAATAAAAATCTTCATCCGAGCTTTTCAGTAGGTGTAGTTGGACCTATTAAAAGTGAAGGTCAGTTTGTGGATGACTGACTTATTAGATTGCCATAGGTCTTTAGCTCTTGATGGTGAAATCAAGGAGCTAGAGCATTAGATTCTGATATCACTTATTGCCCAACTATGCAACCCAGGAGGGGGGTAAATTGGGTTGTTAAAAATTTTCGTGAAGAGTGAACTACAAAAGTATGTTCAGAGTTTGAAGTGTAATGTGCAGTGGCAATAGTGAATAATGTATTGAATCATATAATAAGTAAGTGAATAATATAAGGATGCAAGAAGAGAAGATAAGTCATCACAAACAAGGAGGGTTTATAGTGATTCAATACCAACCTTGTACCTACATCGACTCCCCAAGCTCCTACTTGAGA
The DNA here is from genome assembly GCF_000442705.2 of Elaeis guineensis. Classification (NCBI taxonomy): domain Eukaryota; kingdom Viridiplantae; phylum Streptophyta; class Magnoliopsida; order Arecales; family Arecaceae; genus Elaeis; species Elaeis guineensis. The sequence continues at coordinate 4,943,033 of NW_027332424.1, forward strand.
AATTCAATCCACTAATCGTATATAATGATTACAATATTAGATACCACCGATCCTATCTTTTCTAAGCTAAATGCTTATTTCTCTGATACAAGCCAATCCAATACATTTCAATTTAAGGCTCGAATCAATCTTTTCCAAGTTTTGAAACCGCCAAAATTTTTACATAGAATAATAGCAAGCAAAAATCAAGAAGAATGACAATGTAAATCAGATTTAGCTCTTTAATGAGCATAATAAAATTTTAAATATACTTTACTCAATATAAGAGAAGCCTTTGAGAACACCATCAGATGGAATGAAGAGTTGAATCTCTTTTTGAGAGGTGGTAGAGCTTCAAATGAAGGCTTCTTTGTCTTAGAGCTAAAATTTCTTTTCAAACCTTTTTCCCTTGATGTCTCTTGAGTTTTCTCTCCTTTTGAATACATTTATATCTTTAATCAATGCTGGAGGAAGTTTAGTAGCTGTTTAGAGCTATTGGAGAATGATTAGAGAGCATTAAATATGCCAAAACTAGATTGAAAAATTAGTCATTACGAAGGTTTCCGTCTCAAGGGTCGATCCATGGATCGTCCCCTAGTATAGAGGTCGTCCCATAGGTCGACCTTTGTGATAGAACAGAAACATCCATTTCTATTTTTGGCTTGTGAAATAATAGAGGTCGACCCATGGGTCGTCCCCTAGCAAAGACGTCAACCCATGGGTTGTCTCCTTTTCGCATACCGGCCCCTTTCATCCAGACTTGATTTTTTTCAATTTTTGTCATCCAAAACTCTCGAAATTGCCTCCAAACATTTCAAAGTCTTCTCTAATGACCTTGAGGCTTCCGAATAACATAGTTTTGTCTCCAACTTGATGAAATTGAAGCTTTGGCCTTCTTTAAGCATTTTATCAATCTAAAAATTCTTGTATATCCTAAAATGCATATTTAAGCTTCTTCAAAAAATAAAAATCATTAGTACTCTCCTCAAATATTTTGTAGTCATCAAAAATAATTTTTGGGATAACATATTAAAATTAGTCCTTGGATCAAAAGAGGGCAACTCTCAGATGAACCAGTGGCTTTTGAGGAGTGAAGTACCACCAACTCCTTTCTTTGAGGTGCTTCTGTAGGATAAACAAAGCCCAGAAGAGGGAATGCCTCAGCTAAATGCTAAGGAGATCGCATATGATCACAAAGATGCAAATAATATGGAAGGAATTTGGGGTGAAATGAGCAGGAATTATCTTGTAGAAATCAAGGAGATTGTAGACAATATGATGAAGAGAAAAATGGAGGCCGGCCTGAAGGAATTTCTCATATATCTCAAGGCATCCATCAGGAGACTAGGTCACTTGGTCATCCTAACCAAGGACCTCCAGATGCTATTGATCAAGAATAAAATACTAATCCTGAAGCCTGAAGCCTTACCAAGTCAGGCTCCATAATGGTGACCACCTCATTCACCAGCTTGAAGAATCTCTCAAATCCACGAACTAGGCTTTTTAAGCACCAAGATTCAGTCGGCTTAGACTACAATGAAGAGCCTATCTCAATAAAGGCCTAAGATATAACCTCAAGCATAGCACGGGGCATGAATGACCAAGGTCCTCAATCACCTAACTAATTCTCACCCCCAACCATGCTACCACCCCCGACCACACTACCATGAGTCATTAGGGAAGAAGGAAAATGAAGCAAAAACAAGAAGCAACGAAAGAGGAAGATGAAATCAAGAAGAGCAAAGAGAAAAGGAGAATGTACCAACCAAGATGGTGATAGGAATGGCCATAGTCAGAGAGGATAGTGATGATCGATACCAAAGAAGATGATAGTGAAAGGAGTGACAATGACATTGGAGCAGATTTTAGTGAGAGTGACTAAATCTAGTAAGAGAAACTAAGCAAATGAAGAAAACGTGGAAAGGGGGAGTGGACAACCCTATTTATATCTTGCACTTACGATTAAGATCAATGCGATGATTAGATGTACCAACCTTAGGATCTTGACACATGGCAAAATCTACTGTATCAAATTGAATGACTCTTTATTGCATTAACCTTGTGATCACACTTTGTAGCTTGATCCACATAATATGACTTAGGATTAACTAGAGCTCACCATATAGCTGCTTGGGAACCCCCAAAACATAATCATTGAGATTGTCATTTCAAATCATTAAAAATCATTTTAAAGAGCCACCTTAGCTTGCATGCCTCATCATGGTGGCATAATTCATCGAGCACTGCAATAAATGTAGTTTGGAACCTTCTACTCCACTATAGAAATATAGCATTAAGTGTGAAACTAAACTCTTTTACTTTATAAGGAGAGCTTTTATTTTGGACTTGTACCAACAATCGAAGTTGAATAAAGAATAAGATGAAATCGACTACTCTCTTCACTTGAAATGGCAGAGCCACTTCAAGCTTGTGAGTAGGGGGCAAATATTGTACTATTTTTTTATTTTTCAATCTTGATCACCTATCAAGGAGCCACCTCAGCATTGTATCAATACCAAAAGTGATGTCCACAACTTTATCCAGATCAACGAACAAGCGATGTCCACAATTTTATCAAGAGGGGAAGGACTTAATGAGAGCCTGTGAAATCCAGGCCGCTTGTTTCGTCCATGTAGATGTTGATTGATATTTTTGTCAAATGTGAGTAAAAATAATGGCTCATAACAGTCGCGCATGATATGGGCTCACACATTTCAAGTCTATTGTTGAATATCCTGAGTGGATTTTAAAAACTCACATAACAGTCGACTATTTCCCCTCCATATAAAGAGGAGAAAAGAGGATCCTCAAGTAAGTTCTATTTTGAGCACAAAAACTCTCCCACTCATACACATTCTCTCTATCTTTTGATTGTTTCCAAAACTCCATATAACTTAAATATCCAACGGTCCCTCAGTGAACAAATTCTGATAAGTAAACTTTGAATTGTAAGTAGCGAAGCGATTCTTTTTAGCTCATATCCAGGGCGACCTCCAGCTTGGTTCACAACTGACTTTGTCCAGAGCTTTGCGATAATAATTGCAAAAATATTTTTTTAGGAATAGAGAGAATATTTACATTATGCAATAAGCTCGATTTTAAAATTTTATTTGAACCTATTATGATCAAGGAGTATGGATTTTATTCATCAAAGTTATATATATATATATATATATATATATATATATATATATATATATATATATATATATATATATATATATATATATATATTAGGAACAGAGAGAATATTTACATTATACAATAAGCCCGATTTTAAAATTTTATTTGAACCTATCATGATCGAAGAGTATGGATTTTATTCATCAAAATTATACATACATACATACATACATACATACATATATATATATATATATATATATAGATATAGATACATACCTACATACATATATATACATACATACATACTGTTGGGTATAAAATACCTCCCAACCGAAGTTCGTGTCAGGAGTGACCCTCCGGAGATTCTACCAACGTCCGACCTTCGACGACATCTTTCCGAACCTCTCCGGCGGTCGAGCCTCCGCAACATTCCCAAGCTCTGCTGACAGATAAACCCCTACCAGCGTCAACCGGATTCTCCACGACGGACGGACTCCATCCAAGTTTCTACGGTGGTTGACCACCTTCTAGCCTTCGTCCGGACTCCTACGAGAGCCGGACCTCTTCCCCAAACTCCAACTGCAGGTAGCCTTCGTTCAGACTCCTACGGGAGCCGGACCTCTTCCCCGAACTCCAACTGCAGGTAGCCTTCGTCCGAAATTCTACGGGAACCGGACCCCTTCCCCAAACTCCAACTGCAGGTAGCCTTCGTCCGAACTCCTACGGGAGCCGAACCTCTTCCCCGAACTCCAACTGCAGGTAGCTTTCGTCCGAGCTCCTACGGGAGCCAGACTTCCACCCTGGACTCCTGTTGAAGGTAGACCTCACCCCGAACTCCTACAAGGGTCAGACTCCAAGCTTCTACTGCAAGCGACCCACTCCGAGCTTCTGCTACAAACAATCTACTTCAAATTTCTACCACGAGCGGTCCGTGCCGGATTCCCACTGTAAGCCTTCACCCGAGCTTCCATTGTGGATGAATTCCTTTCGGATTTCTATTGCAGACAAGCCTCGTCCGAGATTCCTCGACAAATGATCCCCATCCGGGCTTCTACGGCGATCGGACTCCGATCGAACTTCTATAGCGGACAAATTCTGGGTTCACAAAATCCAGCAGCTGGACCCCTCCAGCAGATGAACCTCTCCAGCACCATCTGACATCCACTGTCAGTCGACCCTCTGTCGAATTCTGTGCAAAACTGGATTGCGTCTGTGGAAAGCCTCTGACCGAGCTCCTACGGCAAGTGGTCCTCGCCTGCAGCTTTACGCCCAAGGCACCCAACAAGATTTGCAACATTCGGGCTCCTCTCAGATGGATAGCTACCTCTCTCCGCCAGGCACCTCAACCGAACTTCGACCGACAGGCCTGGACCCCCTGGCAGGCCATAGTAACAGCCACGACTCTGCTCCACTTCCTGCGACAGATTTTGTGCAGCTCCATCACTCCCTGGCAGGCCACAGTAATGGCCACAACTCTGCTCCACTTCCTGTGACGGATACCGTGCGGCTCCTCCACTCTCTGGCAAGTCACGACAACGGACGCCGCTCCACTCCCCGCAACAGACTCCACATGGTAGGTCACAGTGATGGCCATGATTCCACTCCACTATTCTTCATAACAAACTCCTTCTGACCCCGAACGGCCCACTACCAGATGGTTACAAACATCGCTATCAGTCTATTGCACCCTCCGCCTATAAAAAGGGGACCCCAGATACGTTATTCTCTAAGCTCTAATCTCTATCTCAAAATTCTACTAAAATTTTCGTTCGAGTACTCCATTCTTGTTGAGACAGAGAACTGACTTGAGCGTCGGAGGGTCTTGCCGGAGCACTCCCAACTCCGGTTTAGACTTCCTTTGCAGGTCCCGACGGTGACCGCGGCTCCCTCGACTCTAGCTTCTCTGACGTCGGTGGAGTTTTGCACCAACAGGATTGGCGCTAGAGGAAGGGTCCTGTGTCTTCGCAGTACCCTTGTTCTTAAAGGAGCGCTCAACGGGACCGCCCCCGGTCATCCTCTCCGACATCCTTTTCTCCTTCCTCTACCAGATCTCCATGTGATGCCTCCCCAAAGGGCATCCTCCAGGCGGTCGATGGCCTCCGCGGCCAGATCTCAGCAGGCTCCATAAGCTCCAGCCCCGTCCCCGATTTCACAAGCTCCTCTTCCTCCGGCGACAGCAGTCAGCATGGAGCAGTCCGATGATCGGCCTCCGACCAATTTTACCAACACCATCTCGGGAGAATCCCGGCAGGGAACAACCGGCGTACTGGCCAAACCTCCCAAGTGGCAAAGGATTGAGGAATCCATAACCTTTACTGAGGAAGATGCTCGGGGAGTTTAATTCCCTCATAACGATACGATTGTAGTTTTTTTAAATATAGCTGATTATGATGTGCGCCGCATTCTTGTCGATAATGGAAGTTCGGCTGATATTTTATTCTACGATGCCTTCTCAAAAATATCCATCTTTGACGGTCATTTGGGGCTGATTAGCTCCCCTCTGGTAGGGTTTACCGACGATGCTATCCCAGTGGAGGGGGTAATAACTTTGACTGTAGCCGCGGGTCGATATCCAAGACAGTCCAGGGCTTTGGTGGATTTCCTGGTGGTGAAGGCACCGTCGACCTACAACGCAATCCTCGGTCGATCTGGCCTCAATGCCCTCCGGGTCGGGTGTCGACCTACCATCTAAAATTGAAATTTCCTACCAGCCAGGGGGTCAGAGAAGTCAAGGGAGACCAAGCCCTGGCCAGACACTGCTACAACATAGCCTTGCAAAGAAGTGACCAATCTGACCTCTGTCCGGTTAATGGATTGGACGCCCGTGATGATCTCGCTGAGGAAAGGTGTGGGCCAATCGAAGATCTGGTTTTGATCCTTTTGAACGATGGGAATACAGAGCATGTGGTGAAGATCGGCTCCAACCTGGGGGAAGAGGTGCGGACGCAGCTCATTGATTTTCTACGAAAGAATGTGGATGTTTTCGCTTGGGTTCCAGCGGACATGTCGGGGATTGACGCAGAGGTCATGGAGCATCGTCTAGCCGTTGATCCAAAGCATCGACTGATGAAAGAAAAAATCCAAGGTCATGCATCGGAAAGGCAAAAAGCAATAGCCGAGGAAGTGGATAAACTCCTGAAAGCCAGATTCATTAGAGAGGTCAATTATCCTGACTGATTTCCAACATTGTCCTAGTCAAAAAGGCAAACGGTAAGTGGAGGATGTGTATAGATTTCAAAAAGCTGAATAAAGCCTGTCCGAAGGATAGCTACCCTCTGTCCAGGATTGATCAGCTGGTGGATGCAACCTCGGGCCATGAGCTTCTCACCTTTATGGATCATTCTCCGGCTATAATCAAATTAGAATGGCACCAGAAGATGAAGAAAAGACTGCTTTCATTACTAACCGTGGTCTTTACTGTTATAGGGTCATGCCCTTTGGCCTCAAAAATGCAGGTGCGACCTATCAGCGGCTGGTGAACAAAATCTTCAAGGAACAGATCGGCCGCAACATGGAGGTCTACGTGGACGACATGCTCGTGGAAATCAAATCTTCAACGAACCACGTCGCCGACCTCGAGGAGACCTTCGATGCCCTCCAGAAATATAAGATGAAGCTGAACCCGACTAAGTGTACTTTCGGAGTGACCTCGGGAAAGTTTCTGGGCTTCATGGTATCGGGGTGCGGAATTGAAGCCAATCTGGAGAAAATTCATGCCATCCAGGAGATGACCACCCTGAAGTCGATAAAAGAGGTTCAACGCCTTACAGGGAGGGTGGCAGCCCTGAATCGCTTCGTTGCGAGGTCGGTCGAATGGTGCTTACCCTTCTTCCAAACCCTCAAGCGGCCGAAGAACTTCTGTTGGACCACTGAGTGTCAGCAGGCGTTCGAAGAACTAAGGAGCTACCTCGGCTCGCCTCCGCTATTGACGAAGCCCGAGCCCGGAGAGGAGTTGTTCTTGTACTTGGCGGTCTCCCCTATGGCCCTCGCAGCAGTGCTTGTCAAGGAAGAAGCAAAAATTCAACGCCGATCTACTACATCAGTCACGCATTGAGAGACGCCGAAACTAGGTATACCAAATTAGAGAAACTAACTTACGTCCTGATGATTGCAGTCTGGAGGATCCGACCTTACTTTCAAGGGCACACCGTAACGTTGCTCGCTGACCAGCCGATTAAGGTGGTTCTGCACCGGGCAGATGCTTCTGGGAGGATAGCCAAATGGGCGATCGAGCTCACAGAATTCGACATCAACTATCAACCTAGGCCGATAGTAAAAGCCCAGATACTAGCAGATTTTATAGTAGAATGCACTATCTCGGAGGAGGTCGAACCTGAACAAGGTGAAGCTGACGGCCTGAAGTCCCGACTGAACTCCTCTAAAGAAGAAATAGACCCCCCTGATTGCTTTTGGGCCCTCTATGTGGACGGATCCTCCAACATGTCGGGCGCAGGTGCGGGCCTGATTTTGATCAGTCCGGAGGGGATCATTGCGGAGTACGTGCTACGCTTCAAATTCTCCGCAACGAATAATGGAGCGGAATACGAAGCTCTGATTGCGGGATTGAGGATCGCCAAAGAATTAGGAGTAAATCGGCTCCAAGTTTACAGCGACTCCCAATTGGTGGTGGGACAAGTCAGCGAAAACTATGAAGCACAGGAGGACAGCATGGCTAAATATCTTGAAAAGGTAAAGGAGCTCGTCCCCACCTTTAGTAGCTTCAATATCAGGCAGATTCTAAGAATGGAAAATACAAGGGCCGATCTTCTCTCCAAGTTGGCTACTCTGGCTCTGGCTGAATTGCCCAATGGTATTCTCTTCGAAGTTTTGAAGTGCTCGAGTACAGAAGAATCGCGGCCCGTGATGAAAGTCGGCCATGAGCCCAGTTGGATCAACCCTCTGGCGGCATATCTCAGAGATGGGATTCTCCCTCATGATGTAAAAGAGGCTCGAAAGCTCAGAAATCAAGCCTCCCGATACATCCTTTATGAGGACAAGTTGTACAAGAGATCATACTCTTGCCCCTTTTAAAATATCTCCGACCTTCGGAAGCTGACTACGCCTTGTGGGAGGTGCACGAAGGAATCTACGAAAGCCATCTGGGGGCTAGATCCTTATCCCACAAGTTGCTCCGCTAAGGGTATTATTGGTCGACAATGTATCGTGACTCCATTGAATATGTCAGAAAGTGTGACCGATGTCAGAGATATGCCAACATCCAGAGACAGCCCACCTCCGAGCTTACACCCTTGAGCGCCCCATGGCCATTTGTGCAATGGGGAATGGATATCCTTGGACCCTTTTCCGTGGCGTCGGGGCAGAGGAAGTTCCTTCTGGTAGCAATTGACTATTTCACCAAGTGGTTGAAGCCGAACCGCTGACGAAAATCACAGAAGCTAAAGTGCAAGACTTCATCTGGAAGTCCATCGTTTGCAGGTTCGGCCTGCCGAGAATCCTAATTACTGATAATGGGCGGCAATTTGCAAGAGCGAGATTCGCCGAATTTTGTGAAGACTTGAACATCTCCCACAACTTCACATCGGTAGCCCATCCTCAGGCCAATGGCGAAGCTGAAGTGACCAACAGAACTCTGCTACAAGGAATCAAGACAAGGCTCGAAAAAGCGAAGGGAACTTGGGCAGACGAACTTTATCATGTGTTATGGGCATACCGAACTACCCAAAGGTTACCCACAGGGGAAACCCCCTTTGCTCTAGCCTTCGGAATGGGGGCCGTTATCCCAATTGAGCTCAAACTCCCGTCGGCATGAGTCATGGCATTCAGCGAACATCACAATCCGCAAGGCCTTAAAGCCAACCTCGACTTGCTAGAAGAAAAGCGGGAGGTAGCTCAAATTCGGATGGCAGCCTACAGGTAGAAAGTCGCCCGCTATTACAACTCCTGAGTCAAAAATAAAGTCTTTAGAGCTAGGGACCTGGTGCTTCGACGAGCCACCGTCTCGCAACCTCAGGATGAGGAAAGCTTGCCCCAAATTGGGAAGGCCCGTACGAAGTCAAGGAGGTAGTCCGGCCCGGAACTTACTACCTCAAGGAGCTCGGAGGAGCAGACCTCCCACGATCATGGAGCTCAAAAATTTACGAATGTATTACCAATAACTTTATTTTAAATGAAAGTTTTATATCCACATGTCTACTCTCTTGGCACGAGCCTATATCGACAGGACTCGAAACAAACCGTGTCGGGAGCAGGAGGAGAACCTCGCCTCGACACAATCGAAGGCCCGGTTACACTTAGACTGGATGGGGGGAGAGGCCCTACAATGCCCATATGTGCCCCCACAGCCCCGTTAGGGACAGGAGAAGAACCTCGCCCTAATAGGAGCAAAATCGAAGGCCCGATTATTTTTAGATCGGATGGGGGGAGAGGCCTGCAGCGCCCATATGCACCCCCACAGCCCTGTTAGGGACAGGAGGAGAACCTCGCCCTAACATGAGTAAAGTCGAAGGCCCGGTTATCTTTAGACCGGATGGGAGAGAGGCCCTGCAGCACCCATATGCGCCCCCACAGCCCTGTTAGGGATAGGAGGAGAACTCATCCTAACATGAGCAAAGTTGAAGGCCCGATTATTTTTAGATCGGATGGGGGAAAGGCCCTACATCACCCATATGCGCCCCCACAGCCCTGATAGGGACAGGAGGAGAACCTTACCCTAACATGAGCAAAGTTGAAGGTCCGGTTATTTTTAGACCGGATAGGGGGAGAGGTCCTGCAGTGCCCATATGCGCCCCCACAGCCCTATTAGGGACAGAAGGAGAACCTCGCCCTAACATGAGCAAAATCGAAGGCCGGTTACTCTTAGACCAGATGGAGGAAGAGGCCCTGCGATGCCCGTATGTGCCCCCACAGCCCTATTAGGAACAGAGGGAGAATCCCGTCTTAACTTGAGCTGAAACCGATTACATCAGAAATAGGGGAAGAACCTCATCCTGACACCAACTAAGATCCGGTCATTCAAGACCAGATAAGAAAAAGGAAACTTTCTCAGCGGCCCCTCTGCGCTCCCCGACCCGACTAAGAGCAGAGGGAAAACCCTCACTCGAGAAAAGAAAAGAAAAGAAAAAGGGGGGGGTTAAAAAGGAAAGCGACGAATCGCATCAGCGACGAACGAAAAATAAATTACATCAAAGATACAAGAAACCTCATCTCAGCGAGGATTGAGGTTCTTATCAGAATCTTCGATCTCCCAGAGAGCTCTCAACACAGGCCAAGGATAAGACAGCTTCCTCAGGGCGACGAGAAGCTCAGACCTTCGAGCTCAAACCCTGAAAGGAGGCATCAAACCCGAGTGGCCCCAGACAAATCTGCGGCTATAAACAAAAGGATGGGCCAATGTGACGGCAATCAAGTACCTCCAGACGGCATCGAGATCGAGCAAGGCAAAAGCCGAAAGGGGCTCGGCAAATGACAATTCAACACGTGAGTAAAAAAGGTAACGAAAAATTCCCTTCTCATGTCATTGACTAAGTAAGCATTACAGAGCCCTTGAGGCTGAAGAAGAAAGATGACAAAAAAAAAAAAAAAATGGGCCGACGTGGTGATGACCAGGAACCTCCAGACAACATCGGCATCAAAGGAAAAAAGGAGGGGGGAATACCACACTAACAATAGTGAATGAAAGAAGTTCGGCAGGCGACAATTTGATGCAAAGTACGGGCAAGGTAACAAAAATCTCCTTTTTATTCTTGATTAACAAGGGGTACGGTACAAAGCCTGA
>NW_027332424.1:4961372-4968872 GCF_000442705.2 Elaeis guineensis
GGGCCACCGGTAAAGTTATTCTGCCCAAGAATTTCAGAGTAGCAAGGGGGGTGATACCGGTCAAGAGGGCAGAGCTGTCATCACAAGCTGTGGCGGGATCCTTGATGCCGTCGGGGCCGAGGGACCAGAAGCGGTCGGCGTCGACGGTGGGGCAGCAAAATCTGTTGCGAGGATGGTGGAAGTAGCGCATGCCGACCTTGCCAGAGCATTTTGGGTGGCGGCTGTCGTGGAGCATTCGGAGATGGAGCATATCTCTGGCGTCACCGCTGCCTCCAAGGTGACTTCGGCTCTTCTTGAAACAGGTCTTCGTCACTGCTGCCGTTGCCCTTATCGCCTCCGGGAATCTATCCCACCCTTTTCCCCCTAGGGTTGGGACTTCGGAGATGGAGCGAAGCGAGGCGAGAGCCGATAGGTCCGTTACACGCACTGGAGAACGCGGCTGAGAAGGACAGAGACGGGGAGAGGAGTTTGCAGCTGGGAGCGGCCTCCGGTATATCCTTCCCGAACCGTGTTCGTGAGGCTTGCAATGATGTATATCTTTTTTTTTTTTTTCTTGACCCACCGGGTCTTGTAACGTATATCTTGTTAAATGAAAAAGAGGTTTTGCTACCTTGTCTGCATCTTGCATCGAATAGTTGTTTGTCGAGCTTCTTCATTTTCCTTTCCTCTTTCTTCCTCCTTTTCTGCTCTTTTTTCTCTTTTTTTTTCTTACGTCGTCCTAAGGTCATCGACGACTTCTTTTATCCGTGTAGGGTTGTTATCTGCCGAGCTCCTTTTCAACCTTTACGCCGTTCGAAGATACCCGGTTGTCATTTTTCCGTCAATAGCTGCAGGTTCGCTTGGGGCCATTCGGGCCCGGGGTCCCTCCTAGGGCTTGAATTCAGGGATCCGAGCTTCAGTTACCCTCGGGTGCTGTTTGTTTTCCAATCATCACTGTTGCGATCCATTACCTTCCTTTATTGCTTGGAGTTTTTTCTCCGCTGAAGTCGAGGCTAAGTTCGGCTCCCGTGGGAGTCCGGACGGAGAATCCCTCTTGAAGTTGGAGTTGTGGGCGGAGCCCGGCTCTCGTAGGAGTCCGGGCGGAGCCTTCCTTGGCATCGTGGATAGAGCTCGGCTCCCGTAGGAGTCAGGGCGAAGCCTTCCTGCAATCAAAGTCATAGGCAAAGTCCGGCTCCCGTAGGAGTCCGGACAAGGTTAATCGGCAGTTGCTGTTGTCAGCGGAGATCGGCTCCCGTAGGAGTCCGGGCGGGGTTGTCCTGTAGTCGATGTCGGCGATGGAGCCCGGCTCCCGTAGGAGTCCAGGCTGGGCTTACCATCGGTCGAAGTTGCTTAAGTTAGGGCAAGGTTTTCCTCTTGAGGGGTGCATATGGGAGTTGCAGGGCCTTCCCCCCATCCGGTCTAAAAGGACCGGGCCTTCGACTTTGCCCAAGTTAGGGCGAGGTTCTCCTCCTGTCCCTAACAGGACTGTGGGGGCACATATGGGCGTTGTAAGGCCTCTCCCCCCATCCGATCTAAATAGAACCGGGCCTTCGACTTTGCTCAAGTTAGGGCGAGGTTCTCCTCCTGTCCCTAACAGGGCTGTGGGGGCACAAATGGGCGTTGTAAGGCCTCTCCCCCCATCCGATCTAAATGGAACCGAGCCTTCGACTTTGCTCAAGTTAGGGCGAGGTTCTCCTCCTGTCCCTAACAGGGCTGTGGGGGCACAAATGGGCGTTGTAAGGCCTCTCCCCCCATCCGGTCTAAATGGAACCGGGCCTTCGACTTTGCTCAAGTTAGGATGAGGTTCTCCTCCTGTCCCTAACAGGGCTGTGGGGGAACATATGGGCGTTGTAAGGCCTCTCCCCCCATCCGGTCTAAATAGAACTGGGCCTTCAACTTTATGAGGTTGCCCTTTTGTTTTTGATACAGTTTGTTTGAATTGTCCAAAGACATGTGGATATGCGGTTTTCGATTAAAACGAAGTCACTGGTAGTACATCCGTAAGTTTTCTGAGCTCCACGGCCGCGGGAGGTCGGCTCCTCCGAGCTCCTTAAGGTAATAAGTTCCGGGCCGGACTACTTCTTTGACTTCATAAGGTCCCTCCCAATTTGGGGCGAGTTTCCCCCGGTCCTGAGGTTGCGAGATAGCAGCTCGTCGAAGCACTAGATCTCCTGCTTTAAAGGCTTTGTTCTTGACCCGGGCGTTGTAATATCGAGCAACTTTCTGTCTGTAGGCTGCCATTCGAACCTGAGTGATCTCCCGTCTTTCTTCCAGCAGGTCGAGGTTGGCTCTAAGACTTTGCAAATTTTGGTGTTCGTCGAATGCCACGACTCGTGCCGACGGGAGTTTAAGCTCGATCGGGATGACGGCTTCCGTTCCGAAGGCTAAAGCAAAGGGAGTTTCCCCCGTAGGTAACCTCTGGATAGTTCGATACGCCCATAGCACATGATAAAGCTCGTCCGCCCAAGTTTCTTTTGCTTTTTCAAGCCTTGTCTTAATCCCCTGCAAAAGGGTTCTGTTAGTCACCTCAGCTTCGCCATTCGCCTGAGGATGGGCTACTGACGTGAAGTTGTGAGAGATATTTAGATCTTCACAGAATTCGGCGAATCTGGCTCCTGCGAATTGCCGCCCATTGTCAGTGATTAGGGTTCTAGGCAAACCGAACCTGCAAACGATTGATTTCCAGATAAATCTTGTACTTTTGCTTCTGTGATTTTCGCTAGTGGTTCGGCTTCAACCCATTTGGTGAAGTAGTCGATCGCTACAAGGAGAAACTTCCTTTGTCCGGACGCCATGGGAAAGGGGCCAAGGATGTCCATCCCCCATTGTGCAAAAGGCCATGGGGCACTCAAAGGTGTGAGCTCGGTGGCAGGCTGTCTCTGGACGTTGGCGTATCTCTGGCATCGATCACACTTTTTGACATATTCAATCGAATCATGATGCATCGTTGGCCAGTAGTACCCTTGGCGGAGTAGCTTGTGGGATAAAGACCTGGCTCCCAAATGGTTTCCGCAAACTCCCTCGTGTACTTCCCATAAGGCGTAGTCAGCTTCCGAGGGCCGGACGCATTTTAAGAGGGGCAAGGAGTATGATCTCTTGTACAGTTTACCCTCACAAAGGAGGTATCTCGAGGCTTGATTTTGGAGTTTTCGAGCTTCTTTCGCATCCTGGGGGAGGACTCCATCTCTGAGATAGATTATCAGTGGGTCGACCCAGCTGGGCTCGTGGTCGATCTCCATTACGGACCGCGATTCTTCTGTACTCGGGTGTTTTAGAACTTCAAAGAGGATGCCTTTGGGAAATTCGACCGGAGCTGATGTCGCCAGTTTGGAGAGAAGATCGACTCTGGTATTCTCCAGCCTTGGAATCTGTTTAATGCTGAAGTTGCTGAAGGCGGGGGTGAGCTCCTTTACCTTCTCAAGGTATCTGGTCATATTGTCCTCCCGCGCTTCGAAACTCCCACTGACTTGTCCCACCACTAGTTGGGAGTCGCTGTGTACCCGGAGTTGACCTATTCCCAGCTCTTTGGCGATCCTTAATCCTGCGATCAGAGCTTCATATTTCGCTCCATTGTTTGTTGTGGGAAACTCGAAACACAGGGCGTACTCCGCGATGACTCCCTCCGGGCTGACCAAGATCAGGCCTGCACCCGCGCCTGCCATATTGGAAGATCTGTCCACATAGAGGGTCCAAAAGCAATCGGAGGGATTGGCCTCTTCGTTGGGGGAGTTCGGTGAGACTTCAGGTCGTCAACTTTGCCTTGCTCAGGCTCGGCCTCCTTTGAGATGGTGTACTCCACTACGAAATCTGCCAATATTTGAGCCTTTATTGCTGGTTTACGTCTGTAGTTGATGTCGAATTCTGTGAGCTCAATCGCCCATTTTGCCATTCTTCCGGAGGTGTCAACCCGGTGCAAAACCGCCTTGATTGGTTGATCAGTGAGTAGCGTCACGGTGTGCCCTTGAAAGTAGGGTCGGAGCCTCCGAGCTGCAATCAACAAGGCGTAGGTCAGTTTTTCTAATTTGGTGTACCTAGTCTCGGCATCCCTCAATGCGCGGCTAATGTAGTAGACTGGTCGCTGGACTTTCGTTTCTTCTTTGACAAGGACGGCCGCGAGGGCCGTGGGAGAGACCGCCAGGTACAAAAATAGTTCCTCCCAGGTTCAGGCTTCGCCAGCAGCGGGGGTGAGCTAAGGTAGCTTTTTAATTCTTCAAATGCCTATTGGCATTCAGAGGTCCAACAGAAGTTCTTCGGCTGCTTGAGAGTTTGAAAGAAGGGCAAGCATCGTTCAGCCGACCTCGCGACAAAGCGATTAAGAGCCGCTATCCTCCCTGTGAGGCACTGAACCTCCTTGATCGACTTTGGGGCGGTCATCTCTTGGATGGCGTGAATTTTCTCTGGATTGGCCTCAATCCCACGTCCCGATACCATGAAGCCCAGGAACTTTCCTGAGGTTACCCCAAAAGCGCATTTAGTTGGGTTCAGCTTCATTCTATACTTTCGAAGAGCGTCAAAGGTTTCCTCGAGGTCGGCGACATGATTTCTGGAAGATCTGCTTTTTACAAGCATATCGTCCACGTAGACCTACATGTTTCGGCCGATCTGCTCTTTGAAGATTTTGTTCACCAGTCGTTGGTAGGTTGCGTCCGCATTCTTGAGGCCGAATGGCATGACCCTGTAGCAGTAAAAGCCATGATTAGTGATGAAAGCTGTCTTTTCTTCATCTTTCGATGCCATTCTAATTTGATTATAGCCGGAGAACGCGTCCATAAAAGTGAGGAGCTCATGGCCTGAAGTAGCGTCCATCAGTTGGTCGATTCTGGGAAGGGGGTAGCTGTCCTTTGGACAAGCCTTATTCAGCTTTTTGAAGTCTATACACATCCTCCACTTGCCGTTTGCTTTCTTGACCAAAACAACATTGGAAATCCAATCAGGATAATTGACTTCCTTAATGAATCCGGCCTTAAGAAGCTTATCCACTTCCTCGGCTATCGCCTTCTGCCTCTCCGGGGCATGGCTCTGGATTTTTTCTTTTGTCGGTCGATGCTTTGGGTCGACAGCCAGATGATGCTCCATGACTTCCGTGTCAATCCCGGCATGTCAGCTGGAACCCAAGCGAAAACGTTCGCATTTTTTCGTAGAAAATCAATAAGACGCGTCCGCACCTCCTCCCCCAGGTTGGAACCAATTAGCACCACATGATCCGCGTTCCCATCATTCAAAGGGATTGGTACTAGATCTTCGATTGGGCCGCCCCTCTCTTCAGTGAGGTCATCGCGAGCATCCAATCCATCGACAGGACAGGGGTCCGATTGATCGCTTCTTTGCAAGGCGATGTTGTAGCAGTGTCTAGCTAGGGCTTGGTCTCCCCGGACCTCTCCAATCCCCTGGCTGGTGGGGAACTTCAGTTTCAAATGGTAGGTCGATACGACAGCTCGAAGAGCATTAAGGCCGGGTCGGCCAAGGATTGCATTGTAGGCGGATGGCGCCTTTACCACCAAGAAATTCACCAGAGCCCTAGACTGCTTTGGATACTGACCCGCGGTCACAGTCAAAGCTATCATTCCCTCCGTCGGAACGGTGTCACCGGTAAACCCTATCAAGGGGAAGCAAATCGGTCTCAGATGACCGCCAAGAGTGGACATTCTTGAAAAGACGTCGTAGAACAAGATGTCGGCCGAACTTCCGTTGTCGACGAGAATGCGACGACGTCGTAGTTTGCTATATTCAAAGAAACCACGACCGCGTCGTTATGAGGGAATTGGACTCTCAGGGTGTCTTCTTCGGTAAAGGTTATGGGTTCTTCAACTTTTTGCCGCTTGGGGGATGCAGCTGGTATATTGGTTGTCCCCCACCGGGATTCCCCCGAGATGGCATTGACGGAATCCGGCAGAGGCCGGTCGTCCGGCCACTCCTCATCGGCGACCATAGCCGGAGATAATTGTGCAAAGGCCTCGTAAGAAGGCATCAGATGAAGGAAGGAGGAGTGGGTGCCGGAGAAGATGGTCGGAAGTGGATCCGTTGAGCGATTAAGAGCCGCTATCCTCCCTGTGAGGCACTGAACCTCCTTGATCGACTTTGGGGCGGTCATCTCTTGGATGGCGCGAATTTTCTCTGGATTGGCCTCAATCCCGCGTCCTGATACCATGAAGCCCAGAAACTTTCCTGAGGTTACCCCAAAAGCGCATTTAGTTGGGTTCAGCATCATTCTATACTTTTGAAGAGCGTCAAAGGTTTCCTCGAGGTCGGCGACATGATTTCTAGAAGATCTGCTTTTTACAAGCATATCGTCCACGTAGACCTCCATGTTTCGGCCGATCTACTCTTTGAAGATTTTGTTCACCAGCCGTTGGTAGGTTGCGCCCGCATTCTTGAGGCCGAATGGCATGACCCTGTAGCAGTAAAGGCCACGATTAGTGATGAAAGCTGTCTTTTCTTCATCTTTCGATGCCATTCTAATTTGATTATAGCCGGAGAACGCATCCATAAAAGTGAGAAACTCATGGCCTGAAGTAGCGTCCACCAGTTGGTCGATTCTGAGAAGGGGGTAGCTGTCCTTTGGACAAGCCTTATTCAGCTTTTTGAAGTCTATACACATCCTCCACTTGCCGTTTGCTTTCTTGACCAAAACAACATTGGAAATCCAATCAGGATAATTGACTTCCTTAATGAATCCGGCCTTAAGAAGCTTATCCACTTCCTCGGCTATCGCCTTCTGCCTCTTCGGGGCATGGCTCCGGATTTTTTCTTTTGTCGGTCGATGCTTTGGGTCGACAGCCAGATGATGCTCCATGACTTCCGTGTCAATCCCCGGCATGTCAGCTGGAACCCAAGCGAAAACGTCCGCATTTCTTCGTAGAAAATCAATAAGACGCGTCCGCACCTCCTCCCCCAGGTTGGAACCAATTAGCACCACATGATCCGCGTTCCCATCATTCAAAGGGATTGGTACTAGATCTTCGATTGGGCCGCCCCTCTCTTCAGTGAGGTCATCGCGAGCATCCAATCCATCGACAGGACAGGGGTCCGATTGATCGCTTCTTTGCAAGGCGATGTTGTAGCAGTGTCTAGCTAGGGCTTGGTCTCCCCGGACCTCTCCAATCCTCTGGCTGGTGGGGAACTTCAGTTTCAAATGGTAGGTCGATACGACAGCTTGAAGAGCATTAAGGCCGGGTCGGCCAAGGATTGCATTGTAGGCGGATGGCGCCTTTACCACCAAAAAATTCACCAAAGCCCTAGATTGCTTTGGATACTGACCCGCGGTCACAGTCAAAGCTATCATTCCCTCCGTCGGAACGGCGTCACCGGTAAACCCTATCAAGGGGAAGCAAATCGGTCTCAGATGACCGCCAAGAGTGGACATTCTTGAAAAGGCATCGTAGAACAAGATGTCGGCCGAACTTCCGTTGTCGACGAGAATGCGACGGACGTCGTAGTTTGCTATATTCAAGGAAACCACGACTGCATCGTTATGAGGGAATTGGACTCCCAGGGTGTCTTCTTCGGTAAAGGTTATGGGTT
>NW_027332424.1:4972652-4995157 GCF_000442705.2 Elaeis guineensis
TTTCCAAAACAAGGAAAGGTTGATCCGAACCTGAAATCGGAGTATTTTGGGTTTGCTTGTACCCGAAAAATAAGTGTTCTAGCTTGGGATAGCTAGGGTCGGAGTTTCCCGACGTCTTGTATTCTAGCTTGGGATAGCTAGTGTCGGAGTTTCCGACGTTTTGTATTCGGGTTGAATACAAAGGATAGTGGATTGAAATTTCCAAGTGGGATCTTGGGGAGTGGATGTAGGTGCAAGGTTAGCACCGAACCACTATAAATCTTTGTGTTTGTGGTGTGCTTTATCGCTTTATCTTATTTCTTTATTATATCCTTGCAATACTACTTTAGGTAATTAATATTGATTTAAAGCCATTGTTTTGTTCTTCATAAGTTATTTGTTGGGCTTAAAATTTTTAGAAACCCAATTCACCCCCCCTCTTGGGTTGCATAGCTGGGCAACAAGTGGTATCAGAGCCAGTGCTCTAGCCCTTCTTTGATCTAACAATCAAAGAGCCAAAGATCTATGGCAACCCATGTTGGAACTTCTCTAGCTGAGGGCAATCAACAAACCGACCTCCACTTTTCAATGGGTCTAATTACACCTATTGGAAAGCTCGGATAAAGATTTTCATACAAGCACTCGACTATGATATGTGGAGTATCATAGTGAATGATCCTCACACACCCACCAAGATTATAGATGGTGAGGAGTCAACCAAATCCGAGAAAGAATGGGATGAGGTTGGCAAGAAATTGGCACAATTAAATGCCAAAGCTATGAATGTTCTTTATTGTGCACTAGATGCTAGTGAATTTAATCGCATTTCTACTTGTGCATCTGCTAAAGAAATATGGAATAGGTTAGAAGTCACCCATGAGGGAACAAATCAAGTAAAAGAGTCTAAAATAAACATGCTTGTACATAAATATGAATTGTTCAAAATAGAGCATGATGAGTCCATAACTGCTATGTTTACTCGTTTTACTGATATAATCAATGGTTTAAAGAGTCTTGGCAAATCTTATACTAACAGTGAACTTGTAAGGAAGATTCTCAGGTCACTGCCAAGAACTTGGGAAGCCAAGGTGACTGCCATCCCAAGAAGCAAAGGACTTGAACACTCTACCTCTAGAAGAGCTTCTTGGATCCTTGATGACTCATGAACTTAGCATGATGCAACATCAAGAGGATGAAATCAAAAAGAAAAGAACCATTTCCCTCAAATCCACAACTTCACCTGATTATGAAACAGATGACTCTGAAGATGAAGATCAGGATGAGGAGATGGCTCTCATCACCCCAGAAATTCAAGAAGTTTCTAAGAAAAGGAAACAGGGGATGAGAAAGAAATTTACAAAAGGGGATCAAAGCATAGAAAGGAGAAAGATCAAACCCCTATATGCTACGAGTGCAAGAAGCCAGGACATTTCAGATCCGAATGTCCTCAATTGAAGAAAGGTCCAAAGAAATTCAAAAAGAAGGCAATGATGGCGACCTGGAGTGCGAGTGATGACTCAAGCTCCGACGAGGAAACCTCAACCGAACAAGCCAATCTGTGCCTGATGGCACATGAAAATGAGGTAACTTCTGAATTCACTAGTGAATTTACTTTTGAAGAATTGCATGAAGCTTTCTATGATTCAATTGATGAATTAAAGAAACTAGGGAAGAAAAACAAAGAGCTGAAATTGGAAAATCAGTCCTTAGTGAAACAAGCTGAAATTCTTTCAATTGAAAAATTTACATTGATTCAAGAAAATCAAAACTTTAAGGATGAAATTAATAGGCTGAAATCTATAGTAGATAAGTTCACCTTAAGTTCAAACAAGCTAAATATGATCCTTGATAATCAGAAAGCTATATATGATAAGGCTCCAGCCTGTTATAAACCCCTGAAGAAACAAAAATTTTTGAAGGATATTTATGCAAATTATTCAAGCAAAAAGCCTACAAATATTACTTGTTTTAAATGTGGAAGAATAGGACATAAATCATACACATGTCTTATTAACAAATATGCAAACACAAAGAAAATATGGGTTCCAAAAGGAACCATTCTGACTAACCTGAAAGGACCCAAGAAAGCTTGGGAACCTAAGACAGAAACTTGATCTGTGCTTGCAGGTGTGTCTAGCATCCCAAGAAGGAAACAGGAAATGGTATCTTGACAGCGGATGCTCGAGACACATGACTGGTGATGAATCATAATTCATCACGCTTGATGGAGGGATGGTCACCTTTGGAGATAATGGCAAAAGAAAGATCATCGGGATAGGTAACATTGGTATCACTCCCTCCAAATACATTGAGAATGTTTTACTTGTTAAAGGTTTAAAGCATAACTTACTTAGCATTAGTCAATTCTGTGATAAAGGGTATAAAGTAAGTTTTGAATCATCTGTATGCATTGTGACGAGTCCTATTAACAATGGCATAGGCATGGCAATGTTTATATGGTAGACTTGAATGATTTAACTAAATTAGACATGCAATGCCTAGTTTTCTTAAATGCTAAAATAAATGAGACTAGTTGGCTGTGGCATCGTAGACTTGCACATATTAGCATGCATTCTCTTTCAAAATTAATCAAAAAGGATTTAGTTCTCGGTTTGCCAAAATTAAATTTTGAAAAGGATAGAATTTGTGATGCATGCCAATTAGGTAAACAAACTAGAGTATCATTTAAATCCAAAAACACTATTTCAACTTCTAGACCTTTAGAGCTCTTACATATGGATTTATTTGGACCAACTAAAACCACTAGTCTAGGAGGAAAACGATATGGATTTGTAATAATTGATGATTACTCTCGTTTTACTTGGGTTTTCTTTTTAGCTCACAAAAATGAAACTTTTCAAATTTTCACAAAATTTCATCGAAAAGTCACTAATGAAAAAGGGTTTTCAATTCAAAATATTAGAAGTGATCATGGAACAGAATTTGAAAATCATGACTTTGAAAATTTTTGTGATGAAAATGGAATTGGCCACAACTTCTCTACTCCTAGGACACCCCAACAGAATGGGGTAGTTGAAAGGAAAAATAGAACCTTAGAAGAAATGGCCCGTACCATGCTCTGTGAAAGCAACCTTCCAAAATATTTTTGGGCGGAAGCTATTAACACAGCATGTTACATTTTAAATCGTGCTTTAATAAGATAATTTTTAAAGAAAACCCCCTATGAACTTTGGAAAGGAAGAAAACCAAATATTGCCTATTTTCATATTTTTGGTTGCCGATGTTTTGTATTAAATAATGGCAAAGAAAAACTTGGTAAATTTGATGCAAAATCAGATGAAGCAATCCTTCTAGGTTACTCCTCCACTAGTAAAGCATTTAGAGTGTTCAACAAAAGAACCTTAGTAGTTGAGGAGTCCATACATGTTGTCTTTGATGAATCTAACGATCCTCCTTCAAGGAAGAATGAGGGTGTTGATGATGCAGATCCACTAATAGAAGGTATGAAGGAGATCACTCTGAAAGATTCAGCAACTCCAGAAGACAAGGATCAAGAAGATGAACAAAATGAGAAAGGTGAAGAAATTCAAGAACAACCTCAAGGTACAAATGACTTACCCAAGGAATGTAGGTATGTTCACAACCACCCTAAGGAATTAATTATCGGTGATCCTATGCATGGGGTAAAAACACGTTCTTCACTTAGAGATGTACTTAATCATTGTGCTTTTGTATCTCAACTTGAACCTAAAACTTTTGAAGAAGCTGAAAATGATCATAACTGGATTAATGCTATGCAAGAAGAACTCAGTCAATTTGAAAGAAATAATGTTTGGACCTTAGTGAAAAGACCTAAAGATTATTCAATAATTGGCACAAAATGGGTCTTTAGAAACAAGTTAGATGAGCATGGAAATGTAATTAGAAATAAAGCAAGACTGGTTGCTAAGGGATATAATCAAGAAGAAGGAATTGATTTTGATGAAACCTTTGCACCTGTTGCTAGATTAGAAGCCATTAGACTTCTACTTGCTTATGCTTGCTTTATGAAATTCAAACTATTTCAAATGGATGTTAAAAGTGCATTTTTAAATGGATATATTTCTGAAGAAGTATATGTAGAACAACCCCCTGGATTTGAAAATCATGCTTTTCCCAATCATGTCTTTAGATTAAATAAAGCTTTATATGGTCTAAAACAAGCACCTAGAGCATGGTATGAAAGGCTAAGCAAATTTCTACGAAATAATGGTTTCTCAAGAGGCAATGTAGATACAACCCTATTTATTAGAAGAAACCAAAATGATATGCTAATTATACAAATTTATGTTGATGACATAATTTTTGGGTCTACTAATGAATCCCTTTGTCAAGACTTTGCTAAGCTTATGCAGGGAGAGTTCGAGATGAGCATGATGGGAGAACTCACCTTCTTCCTCGGACTCCAAATCAAACAATCAAAAGAGGGAATCTCCATCACCCAAAGCAAGTACACCAAGGAACTACTCAAAAGATTTGGAATGGAGAACTGCAAACCTATTGGCACACCAATGAGTCCCTCAAGTAAGCTTGACAAGGATGATGAAGGTAAAAGCGTAGACTTAAAATACTACAGAGGTATGATTGGCTCATTATTATATCTAACTGCAAGTAGGCCTGATATCATGTTTAGTGTTTGCTTATGTGCAAGATATCAATCTAATCCTAAGGAATCTCATTTGAATGCTGTTAAAAGAATCCTTAGATACTTAAATGGTACACAAACTATAGGGTTATGGTACTCTAAGGACTCATAAATTAATTTGTTAGGATATTCTGATGCTGATTTTGCTGGATGTAAATTAGATAGAAAAAGCACAAGTGGAACTTGCCAATTTCTTGGAGTTAACCTAATCTCATGGTTTAGCAAGAAACAAAATTCAGTGGCACTGTCTACGGCTGAGGCCAAATACATTGCAGCCGGAAGTTGTTGTGCTCAAATCTTGTGGATTAAGCAACAACTCGAAGATTTTGGAATCAAACTTAATGAAACTCCAATAAAATGTGACAATACAAGTGCCATAAATCTATCTAAAAATCCAATACAACACTCAAGATCTAAACATATTGAAATAAGACATCATTTTATAAGAGAGCATGTTCAAAACAAAAATATAATTCTTGAATATATTTGTACTGAAAATCAATTAGCCGATATCTTTACAAAGGCCCTTAGTGAGGATAGATTCTGTGAAATTAGGAGAAATCTAGGAATTTTAGATCCATTTGCCTAAACTTCTCTTAATTATTATCAAATATTCTTAGAGCTCAATTTCTAACAACTATCCTGGTTCCAAAAGCTCAGTTTTATCTCTCTAAAAACTTATCATTGAGCAAAA
Organism: Elaeis guineensis; assembly: GCF_000442705.2. Classification (NCBI taxonomy): domain Eukaryota; kingdom Viridiplantae; phylum Streptophyta; class Magnoliopsida; order Arecales; family Arecaceae; genus Elaeis; species Elaeis guineensis. The sequence goes on from NW_027332424.1 coordinate 4,977,971, forward strand.
TTCCTTCTCCCAAAATTTTGAATTTTTCTGGAATTTATTTGTATTTTTCCTGATTTTCTGAACTTCATGAGTAGACCCCCATGAGTCGACTCAATGGCAAACTTGTAAATCCCACCAACTTCCATCGAGTTCATTTTTTAAAACGGGAAACCTTGTTTATGAGACGACTCATCTTCTCGTCGTCTTCCTTCCGAAAGCCGTCCTCTCAAACTTTTGTTTTGCTCCAAATCCAAGGATCAATTTCGAGGCAATTCTCCCTCCTCCTCTCCACCAAAAATCGCCTCCTTGAAAAGGACTTTTCTGTGCTTTCTCGCAGTGATAGGCGCGGGTGGAACGTGCCCTAGAACTTCACCGTTCATTCAAAATCCACTTCTTTTCTCCACCAAAATTCTTCTTTACTCTTTTGTGATCCCTCCTCCACTGAATTCAAGTCTTCTTGTCTGCTACTTTATTGGATATGGCTCCAAAGATGAAACTTCCCCAAAGGAGGAAATCAATCCGAGAGCCTGAGAAAATTGTCCGAAAGAAAAGGCATGCTCAGTCTTCCACTGTTTCCAATCAAGTTTCAGTACCTGCTCAAGGTCCCTCTCAATCCTCCATAAGCCCCAGTGTAAATCTTCTTTCTGATAGAAAAGTAGAAACCGGGAAAAATATAGATTTTCGGTTTTTTGAGAAAGAAGGCTTTACTTTTGCTACCAAGATCAAAAATCAAGGATGGGAACTTTATTGCTCTCTTAAGGAAGTCACCTATGTTGATCTAGTCAGAGAGTTCTACCAGAACCTAAATTATGGAAACGGGTCTGTGACTTCAACTGTAAAGGGGATTGACATCTGTTTGGATTCTAGGATATTGGGAGAGATACTTCAGTTGCCTAGTGAAGGATACTCATATATGGAACTCCCAATTAAAGAAGAAGGGATCAGAATTATCTTAGGAGAAGATTTTTCAAGAAGTTTAAACAAATTGGAAGCAAAGCTACTGTCCATTGAGATGAGGGTCCTGCATCAGATTGTGACAAAACTTTTCTTTCCTAGGAGTGGTAGACATGACTTACTATCTGGCAGAGATGTATGTGTCATGTTTCATATCATCACTCAGACCCCCCTAAACCTCCCTGCACTTATGATAGAGGCCATGAGAGAAACTTTGAACAGATCCAAGGCACACTTGCCTTATGGTATGGCCCTTACTAGAGTATTTAGGAGGTTTGGAGTTAGCTGTGAGGGGGAGACACCTACCAAGCTCTCACATGTGGACACTTTCAACCAACACAGCCTGCACCGAATGGGAATTACAAAGACTGTTGGTGGTTGGATCAAGGGCTCTGAAGAAAGAGCTGAGGAGAGAGCTGAGGAAAGAGCTGAAGACAGAACTGAAGGCAGAGTAGAAGAAGAAGGTCCATCTTCTCCTGTACATGATTTCAGGGCAGCTTCACCAGATACCCAGTTCATTCCTGATACTGAGGCTGGCCCTTCTGAGTTTACTAGGATGCCCACACCAGTGTATCAGCCAGAGAGCAGAGCACCTCCATCAGAGTTCAGACTGGCTAATGATCAGATCGAGCATATATCTCAGCGTGTGGCTTCTTTGTTGTCTAGCCAGTGGAGTAGTACTTCTTTTGCACCTGGAGCTACTTCTTCTGATCAGACCATTACTCCCCACATCTCCACTATATTTCAGATGATTTCAGATCAGTCCGTCAGGATACAGCAGCTTGAGGATACAGTCTGGAGACTTACTGGCAGAGTTCTTGACTTACAGGGGCAAGTTCTTGCATTGGCCCATCCCCAGCCACAGGAGTCTACTATTGAGGTCACAGACCTCACTGCAGAGGCTGGAAGGCTCAGAGGAGCATTAGAAGGTGGATATGAGCTACTGAGGAAAGAGATCAGAGGATCGAGTGAGCATGCTACCACCCAGTTCACTGCTCTACTTCAATCTGTTTCCAGAGCACTGAACGTACTTGATTCTATCAGACTCACCCTTTCTGTTCAGTCCCTAGTATCTCAGCGTTCTCAGCCTCCCAGTTCATCTCGTTCTCCTACTCGTGGCAGAGGCAGACGGGGTAGAGGACGCACTTCTGATCCATCATCTCCTCACCCTATATCTGATGACTCTGATCATTGACTTATCTAGATCTTAGGAGTTAGTATCTTGTTCTAGGATCTATACCTTGGGGCCATGTATTGACATTTAGCTGGTTGAATTTTATGTATTGAAACAATTATGATATTAATGAAATCATCTTTTACCTATATCTTTGTAATGATTATATTTTGGTTATATTTCAATCTCTGATACATCTATTGAAATATTATCTTCTCCTTGTTGTTGTTTGCTATTGATAATTGCTATATTAAGGGGGAGCAAACATCTGTGAAAAACTCTAAAGAGGAACAAATTAAAGAATATTTCAGAAAAAGAAAAGGAAGAGTTAACTATGTTTGATGATGTCAAAAAGGGGGAGAAATTAAAATTAAACAAAAAATTGAAATTAAATTAAAAGCAAAACCCTAAATTATGAGAAAAAGGGGAGAAATTAAATTAAAACAAATATTGAAGAAATTAAACAAATATTGGAGAAATTAGACAAAAACAAGGATTGAAAGATTAAACAAAACTTTGAGAAATTTTGGTATCAAGATTTGGTATCAGACAGAACTTTAACAAAAAGTTATCCATCAAAAGCAAAATCATGAGTACAATGCAAATAAGTATTTTTTTATATATAAGCTCTGATATTCAAACTTGCTTTTGAAATTTTACTCACCTTGATACATCAATAAGAAATTTGTTTTACTCTGATACATCCTACAATTTCTTTCAACTTGATCTGATACATGATAACATTTGATCCGATACAGTGTGAAGGTTTCTCTAATATATTATAACATTTGCTCTGATACTGTATGAAATTTTCTCTGATACATTAAAAATTTTCTTGCTCTGATACATTATAAAATCTTTTCTGATATCATTGTAAAAATTATTTTTGCTCTAATACATAGAAAAAGTTATTTATCTTCTCTTACTCTGATATATCTTGAACTCAAAATGATCTAATACCCTTTTCAAATCTTTAAGAAAATGGACAAACTATTTTTGCATTTATATTACATGCCAAAAGAATCATACTCTTTTCAAGCATATACACCTATAATGGATTCTTTTGAAATTAATGCATTAACATAAATATTTTTGTTCATATGTTTTGTCATCATCAAAAAGGGAGAGATTGTTGCTCCTAGATTGATTTTGATGATTACAAAGCAGATTGAAGGGATACAATATTTTAAAATGAAAAAGTCCTTATGCTCTTCAAGGGCAAAATCATAATTTCACTAAAATCCTGATTTGATAGTACCATTTGGTAGAACAAATGATTTGAAATCTATTGGTGAAAATTTCATTGTGTTTGGACTTATATTTTTGAAGTTACGAAGGTTTGAAGTGCATGAGTCGACTCATGAGTCAACTCATGGCACTGTGAGCTGATTGGCACGCAAAAATTCTCCTTGACACGCTAGTTTTCTGGCTTGGCACGACCTGTGAGTCGACTCATGAGTCGACCCACAAGGCATGAGTCGACTCATGAGTCGACCCCTGCTAATTTGAGCCAAGAAATTCCAGAAAAGCATTCTCTGGTTTTTGCAACAGAGGTCGACTCATGAGTCGACCCCTGAAGCATGAGTCGACTCATGAGTTGACCCCTGCGACGGGAAATGTCAGCAATGGCTATTTTTTTGTCCATTTTAATTGCCATTTATGCTTCCTAAAAATCCTCTAACGGCTCTTTATCTGCCTAAATTATTTTCTCTTGCTTCTAATGCCACAAAATGCTTAATTTGATGAAAGAAATTACAGATTAAATAGCGGATCAAACGTAAAATCAAATGTGAAGAAGAGAAAGAGAGGAAAAAGAGAAGAACAGAAGAGAGGATCCGAAATTTGCAAGAAAAAGCCTGAGATCAACGAAATATCCATAGAGAAAAAGAGAGAGGATCCACAATATACCAGAGAGATTGTGAAAGAGAAAAGGAAGATCTTTCAAGGAGAGAATTCTTCACGCCTATCGTTTCAACCTTGATCTAGAGATCGTTCAAAGCTTTCAAGAGATCTTCAATCAACAATCAACCTCTTCTCAAGCGTTCAACCGTTCATTCATCTTGAGAAAATCTGAAAAAGGGGTTCTTCATTTGAGTAAAGCTTTTATTGTTATATTTGCTCATTTAAGGAGCTGTTATTGTATTAATCTGTGCTCTAAATATTCTTACTCTTTGTGAGTTTTTGCTCTTATTTTTGGAGGATTTCCAAAACAAGGAAAGGTTGATCCGAACCTGAAATCGGAGTATTTTGGGTTTGCTTGTACCCGGAAAACAAGTGTTCTAGCTTGGGATAGCTAGGGTCGGAGTTTCCGACGTCTTGTATTCTAGCTTGGGATAGCTAGTGTCGGAGTTTCCGACGTTTTGTATTCGGGTTGAATACAAAGGATAGTGGATTGAAATTCCCAAGTGGGATCTTGGGGAGTGGATGTAGGTGCAAGGTTAGCACCGAACCACTATAAATCCTTGTGTTTGTGGTGTGCTTTATCGCTTTATCTTATTTCTTTATTATATCCTTGCAATACTACTTTAGGTAATTAATATTGATTTAAAGCCATTGTTTTGTTCTTCATAAGTTATTTGTTGGGCTTAAAATTTTTAGAAACCCAATTCACCCCCCCTCTTAGGTTGCATAGCTGGGCAACAGATTTGATATTTTGAAATACAATGTGGACAACCTAATCAGAATTGATAGTTGAACTCTAAGGTGTCCTATGAGCATTTTGGTCAAGAAGATGAATTATATAGAAACTATATCCGCATAGGTTCTAAGGATGTTGTTCTACACATTCGACCTTTCCAACCGTTGGGTACCATTGCTAGATGGTCACTTTGATTGGTATAAAAATTTATTTCTATGCTACCAACTTAGGTTTGGATCTATGAGGTCACACATATTAGAGTTCATGATCTGATCGGATGGTTGATCAATGATTAAGAATCGTTCTAGAGTTAAACGATCAATACGATTGTATTTAACCTAGTGCAAGTATTGCAGGAGGATCGATTCGCAATTCGATTGCTAATTGATTTAATTTGATTAAGCCAATGGGTTGAGATTAAGTTTAATTGAATATAATTTAATTAGATTTAGTTTGAATTTGATTGGATCAAGTCCAATTAGTTTATTGGATAAGTCAAGTGTAAGGAAAAACTAGTCCTAGTTCAAATAGGACTTGGATCAACCTAATTTTTAATTTGATTAAAAAATTAAATCAGATTTAATTATAATTTAATTTGATTAAATTAGACTCTTAATTAGGTTTAGACCTATTTTAATTAGATTGATTTGGTTTTGATTTGATTTGGTTTGAGAAACCAAATTTGAACAAGTCATAGATTGAATCCTAGTAAGACTAGGATTCCACCTTGCGCCACCTTAGCCCCCCACGCCCACTCTCTTTTATCCCATGCCCACTCTCTCTTATTTTGTGCAACAAAATTCTCTCTCTCATGTCTTCACATATGCTCAAAACTTTTCTCTCTTTCTCTCTTACATGGAATATGGTTGTGGATCAAGTCAAAGTAGAAATTAGTTTGGATTTCAAATTCTACAAGATAGAGTTTTAGGAAACCAAAACTCTTTTTTTATGGCACTGATTTTATTTAGATTTTTTTTAAATTTTTATGAATTTTATTAGACATAATATGCACTCTTTGCTGGTGGTCCATGGCAGAAAAAGAGGGAGGAGACGTTCAAGAGTTGGGTGCCCCTTGTCTTGTCTTGTTTGGATAATCCTTGACTAGGTATTTGATCTAGACAAGGACTCTTCATATCTCTCTATTTAAAATAATTTTTTTATAAAATTTTATGGATTAAAAAGCATTGAGAGACCTTTGAGGCATCCAAAAATCAAGGAGAAAGAGTTTTAGGTCATGTAGATCTAATAGACACAAAACTAGGTGTTTGGGTTAGAGCAAAGAAAAGAAAAAGAGGGTCTTCTTCTAGAGTTGCTGGATTCATCTCTTCTTTTCCTCCATCTGTGAGTTTTTTGAGAGTGTCTTATATCTAAAACTCTTTCTCCTACTTCTCATCTTTGGAAGAGTCCAAATCAAGAAGAAGGAGGTATCTGATCGACCATCGAAGAAGGATCAGCACAGTACTAGCATACTGTGCTGATTTTTTGGATCAGGACTTCTGATCGTGATTTGTGGATTTGTGTGGATGACTCCTAGAGATCGACGTGTGTGCAGCTCACAACATCATCCTCAAGCCTGGATCAGTAAAGTTAGAACGTTTAACTTGCAAGGTAATAGATCTGATTTATTATATTTTACATACATTAGATGTAGTATAGAAACATGTTGATATGATCAACATATAGTTCTTGCTCTTTATATTTTAATTTTTTATTTAATATCATGTAATAATTATGTAATAGAATCTTAGATCTAGAGATTCTCTAATTTTATAAGATAAATTTTGATTTATTTTAGTCTTCCGCAGCCTGATCTTGAAAAAGTTTCAAGATCTAATCCTAAAAGTCTAGATCTGGTTCCTTCATGGGTATGCTTACGGAGGAAGTTAAAGAAATATTTCTTATGGAAGATGAGGGTCATAGTGATGATCCTATCACTTTTGATGAGGTGATATCTGACATCAATTTCGAGAAATGGTTAGATGCGATGAAGTCAAAAATTGACTCAATGCACTTGAACCAAGTCTGGACCTTGATGGATCTACTTGAGGGTATTGTACTTATTGGATGTAAATGGATCTACAAAAGGAAGATAGATGCCGATGGTAAGGTAGAGACCTATAAAGCTAGGCTTGTGGCTAAAGATTATAGTCAGCACGAAGGCATTGACTATCAAAAAATCTTCTCACCATAGCCATGCTGAAATCTATCTGCACTCTGCTTGCTATTGCAGCCTACTATGATTATGAAATCTGATAGATGGATGTAAAAATTATTTTTTTGAATGAATATTTTGAGGAAGATATCTATGTGGAGTAGCCTATAGGTTTTATGTCCGGTGATGGTGATCATAATCTGCAAGCTACAAAGATCTATATATGGATTAAAGAAAGCTTCTCAGAGTTGAAACCATCATTTTGATGAGGCAATCAAATCATTTGATTTCATCAAAAATAAAGAGGAACCTTGCATGTATAAGAGTGTTAGTAGGAGTGCGATCACCTTCCTCGTATTGTTCGTAGATGATATTCTCCTCATTGAGAATGATATTCTCATGATGACCACGGTCAAAAGATGGTTGTTCAAAGAATTCTCTAAGAAAGATCTAGGAGAAGTGTCCTATATTCTCGAAATAAAGATCTATAAGGATAGACCTAAACGGATGCTTGGCTTGTCACAAAAATTATATATAGAAAAGGTGCTGAAGAGGTTCAGCATGAAAAACTCCAAGAGAGGTCTCTTACCTCTTAGGCATGGTATTAGTCTTTCCAAGACGATGTGTTTGACCACATTTGAGGAGGTGCAGCACATGAGTAGGATTCCTTATACCTCGACAATAGGGAGCTTTATGTATGCCATGCTATGTACTCGACTTGATATTATCTTTGCTGTGAGTGTCACGAGCAGGTATTAATCAAATCCAGATGAGGAGCACTGGATAGCTATGAAGAACATCCTTAAGTGCTTAAGAAGGATTAAGGATTTGTTCTTGATCTTTGAAAGAGACTCTGAGTTGCAAGTCAAGGGATATACTGATTCAGACTTCATGTCTGATCCTGATGATAGAAAGTATATGTCAGGGTACGTATTCATTTGCGATAATGGAGCAGTTAGCTAGAAGAGTTTCATGCAACCAATCATAACGGATTCGATCACGGAGGCTGAGTATGTCGCTGCTTCGGATGCTGCAAAGGAAGGCTTCTGGTTCAAGAAGTTTATCGTGGAACTTGGGGTTATGACATCGGATACCATACCGCTATACTGCGACAACAATAGAGCCATAGCACTTGCTAAGGAGCTGAGGTCTCATCAGAAATCTAAGCACATCGAGCAGCGGTATCACATCATATATGATTACCTCAAAAAGAAATATGTCAAGGTACGAATAATAGACTCTGCAGATAACATGGCAGACCCACTGACTAAGTAGTTGAGCCAACCGAAAATAAAAGTCCACCTTGAGAAGATGGAACTTTGATTTGTGGTCAATTGGTTTTAGTCCAAGTGAGAGATTGTTAGATGTATGTCCTAGAAGCCAATATGGATGATACATTATAATAAATCTAGGATATAATTTTGTACTTAATATATTGATATGATTAATAAAAGGGTAAGTTCTTTTTCATTCAAGTATGATGTATCTTTGAATCATCTATAAAATTAGTTTCGATACACATTCTCAAGGTGTTGAGGATTAGAGACATGTATTTAATTTCTAAATATTTTTAGTCATAGGATCATCATGAGGATGGTGATAGATCTGGATAGACTGATGTATAAATCACTTTTTTCGGGATAGATAAGTCTTTGATCTATTGTATAAAGACATAGGATGATGAGTGCGGGTAGTTGTTAGAGAATAACTAGTACTGACGTGACCATATAAGAGATGACTTGAATTTTTATTCGATCGTCAGTGATTGTCTCGATGCTGTAGTTGTGTGATTGATTTTTTGACTTGAGATGGTATTGCTACTCGCAGTGAGGCTGCTGGAGTTTGACTGACACATAAACATAGATCTCAATGAGCCGTTATAGTGGATGTTGGTGACAGTTGGTCCACTGTAGGAGTAGGGTGCACATCAAGATAGGATTTATCGATCTTGATAAAGAGTAGTCCTATGAGATTTGAGAGGCTAAGATCAAGAGTCTATGGCCACAGCAGTGTGATTGATGAAAAAAAGTTTTCATAGAAGTCACAATTGGATTTGAGCTAATCGAATCTATCATATGACTGATGTTGAGGTTTGACGATTTATCCATGACCTGCTATTAAGTCGAAACTCATGATAGAGGAAATGAATTATATATTAATTATACTTAGAGGTTTATTTTAGTTTTACTGGATTGCCACTATATACTGCTAGGTATCACTGATGGATTGTGAGAGCTCATTAGGATTGTTCTGGATCGTCAATCCTTGCTGAGTTAGAGTAAAATTATTCTGACCCATTGAAAAGAGTTTCAATGATACTTTGATAGAGATCATCGTATGTCTCACTATCAGATAGAATTGAATCTATGGGGTCACACAAAAAAAGATTAAGCCTGCAATTAGCAATTGAGTTTATGAAGTATCAATTGGGTTTAGAAAAATCCATTGAGTTCATGATAACCTTGCTAGCATATTGTTGGACCCAATTCTTTTTTTTTGTTTGGATTACTTATTTGATAAGATAATTCTAACTTAATTATCTGCTAATAACCTACATGAATAAGATTCATGAGACTCCAATTGTTGGATATCTAAGTGTAGGGTTTCAAGGTGGACATGCATAGCGGAAGCATAATAGATTTTAAAAATTTTAAATTATAAAATCTTAATTATTAGATCCATAAACTAGTATCTTCTTGATGATTAACAATCATATATAATATATATTTAAAATTAAATTCATGCTATAGAAGAATACCTGCAGTGCTTAATCCAAATTCCGACAGAACCTCCACCAGGCGCCCAAGTGTTCACCCTGCAATGGTGATCCATACAGGACTATGACCAGGACACCAACTCCTTGGAATAATTCTTCCTCCAAAATTTTCTCTAAAATTTTTTTCGAATATCCGGACCTCAAGACCCTCTTTCTCTTCTCCTAGCCTTCCTATCCCGACCTTTCTTCTCTCCTTGTCTTCTTTAATTCTCTTCTTAGGCTCTTGTCCTAAAATCAGACTTGTCCTTACTATTTTTGGATTTATCCTAACAAGAGAAAAAAGAGACTTATTGGATAATAGAGAGAGTGTGTAAGAAAGAAAAGATAGAAGTAATTTTTTGAATGAATCAAATCTCCGATGCAGCGCTCTTTAAATAGTTAGCGATGGGGTGCCTTCGGGAATGATTCGCGCCCTCTCCACGTGCCATCTCACATCCATCAAAAAATCTCACAGCCCCTAATGAATTCTCATGCTCATCTAAAAGATTTTGACACATGACAATCATCAAAAAAAAATCCAAGAGATGCTTCGCGTAGAAGGACTCTTCGAAATATTTTTCTTGATGATTCTCTGATGCATCGCGCAGCTTCTCATGGAGCAATTTTTCTCCACCACCCATCTATGACTTTTGGCCATCTAATGGACCAAAATGAAGATGCTAACTTGCTGATGGTGTGAAAAAAATGTGAAAAGAAGATGAGGTGTGACACATAGATTAGAGTCCTTCACAAGTTGGACTCTTGGTCAGGTGCATAGATCGGACTGGTAGGATTTCCAACTTCAACCAATTTTCATGATTAAATCAGAAGGTGTTTTAACCTTAGAAAGATTTTTTTAGCTCAAAATTAAGTCAAAAATCACCAAAAAAAAATTTTCATCATGGAACATTGGATAAGCTCGAGGAAGGGGTATCCTATCTCATGGGATGCAAAACATGTTTCTACGCACAAAGACTGCACCCATGCGCAAGAAAAATTCTTGATGCATGGGGCTTGGTTTTTTGACTCCAAATTTTTGGTACATAAATACAAGGGTAGACCCAACTCAAATTCAAAATTGATTTGAATTAATTTGGCTTTAATTAGCTCAATCTGAAATCAATTTCGAATCTGATTCGAAACAGGGAGCTAGTCTTTGCAATATGTGCTAGCATGTCTATTTTGCAAACATGATCTAATCCAATTAGACCCCTGATTAATTCACTTTGTATGTGACCCATTGATTTTCATATCTAGCTAGCAATGGGCCCAAGTTCAAGTCAATTTGATTTGATTAGAATTTAATCTAATCGATCTAGATCCAATCGAGCTAACCCGATTTTAGTAATTAGAACTCTTTCTAATTGGTGATCGAATTAAACTCTTTAATTCGATCAAACTCATAAGATAAGATTAACGTATAGCAACATATCATGTCTATCTGAAAGATATAAAATTTTGATAAAAATATTAAAAATATCCTAATGTGAAAAGTTACTATGCAATTCGATCTTTCGATCTCCCTGCATCCTGAATATGACTCTGGATATGAAATGATGTCAAATCTAATATCATATTCATATTTTTCTTAATTTTAAATAATAATTTAATTAATAAAATATTAAAAATTATTTTTAATTTTTATTTTACTTTGATCAAAGGCTTTCTGAATCATCAATCGATCGGAGTAAGTAGGATGCGATCTTCTCTTGCTAAGAGTGATCGATTCTATGTTGACCTACTCATAATCTTCATATATATTCTATCATATCTAGAACACCCCCCCCGTATATGACTAAGTCATGAATGAGTATGAACCAAAAATATAGATTTATGTATACAAAGTTCGATGGTAGTCTCAGGTTAAAGGATTACATGCACAACTCCCACTATGAGAAAATATCTTTTGATGGGTAAGTAAATTCCACAAGATATTTCTTAAGTCGGATCAATTCAGTAAACTTATTATCTAATAAGCACCTATTTTCTTGTATTAGTGTTTCATACAAGTGGCTTATGAGATCAGCCACCCTTTTCATCGAGCATACATAGGAAGTGCTAGTCTATCCAGAATATTGATCCCCTACCAATGCTTCTATGACTACAAATATTTTAAATTAGAATTTTTAGAGTTTTAGATCTCATAGGTATGATCTCATCATAACCTTAAATCCATTACCTTGATTTATGGAGTTCATCATAATCATTACAAAAGTAAGATGCAGCATATGATGAAAAATATCTTTTATTATTTATAAAGAGTCAATACATGAGTCTGAAAAATTATAAGAAAAATTTATTAAAATATAAATTTTGATTGACTTGTAGGGCATATTCCTTTCAGTCTCCCACTTGCACTAAAGCCAATCGCCCTTATATTTTATCTCCATACAATAGAGGTGACGATCGAACTGCTGCTGTGGTGGAGCCTTAGTGAATGGGTCTGCTATGTTATTCTTTATTTTTACTTGTTCAATGATAATATCTTATCTTTCGATTATTTCACAAATAAGATGGAAGCATCTTAGAATGTACTTAAATTTATGATGAGACCTTGATTCTTTTGCTTGAGCAATTGCTCCAGTATTATTATAGTAAAGTGATACTAGATTCTCAATCTCAGGAACGACACCCAATTCAGTGATGAACTTCTTCATCCAGATAACTTTCTTGGTGGCTTCACTTGTAGTTATGTACTCTGCCTTAGTGGTTGAGTCAGCTACACTCTACTACTTAAAATTTTTCTAACTAACAGCTCTACTATTAAGAGTAAGGCATATCTTGAAGTGGATTTGCTATCATCAGGGTCTGATTAGAAATTAGAGTCAGAATAACCTTCTAGTTTTAGATTAGATCCTCCATATATCAAAAAAATATCTTTAGTCTTTCTTAAGTACTTAAAAATATCTTTCACTACTTTTCAATGATCCTCTCCTAGATTAGCCTAAAATCTACTAATTATACCTAAAGCATAGGCAACATCAGGCCTGGTACATAGCATAGCATACATGATCGACCCTACCGTCGAAGCATAGTGAATAGAATTCATTCTATTTATCTCTTCCAATGTTTTAGGAGACATCCTTTTAGAGAGATGTATGCCCTGACTCATGGGTAAGTAATGTCTTTTACTCCCATTTATGCTAAACCTTTTTAGTACTAAGTCTATGTACTTGGATTGGGACAAGCCTAACATTTTCTTAGATTTATCTCTATAGATCTTTATACCTAGTATATAAGATGCTTCGCATAAATCCTTTATAAAAAACTTACTTGATAGCCATATCTTGATTGATTGTAACATTGAGATATCATTCTCAATATGAAGTATGTCATCCACATATAAAACTAAGAAGACAATGGCACTCCCACTAATTTTCTTGTATACACAAGTTCATCCATATTTTTGATAAAGCCAAACTCTTTGACTGTAACATCAAAGCAGATGTTCTAACTCCTTGAGGTCTGCTTTAATCCATAAATAGATTTCTTAAGCCTGCATACCTGATTTGCTCTTCCTTTTGAGATAAATCCATCTGACTGAGACATGTAAACCTCTTTCTCAAGATAACCATTAAGGAAGGTGGTCTTCACATCTATTTGCCAAATCTTATAATCATGGTATGCTACTATTGCAAGCATAATTCATATAGATTTGAGCATGACAACAGGTAAAAATATTTCATCATAATCAATACCCTATTTCTGTCTGAAACCTTTAGCCACCAATCTAGCTTTATAGGTTTCAACTTGGCCTTCTGCTCTAATCTTTTTCTTACAGACCCATTTGTATCCGATAGGGGTCACACCCTCTGGTGCATCAATCAAAGTCTACACTTTATTGGAGTACATGGAGTCATTTTAGATTTCATAGCCTCTAGCCATTTGTCTGAGTCCCTACTCATGATGGCTTCTGTATAGGTCAAAGATTCATCATTCTCAATGATGTGGGCTCCATTATTCTCAATAACGAACTCATACCTTATTGGTGCATTCTGCACTCTATCGGACCTTCAGAGAAGAGGTGTATTTTATAATTATACTTTATTAATAGATATTTTTAATTGAGGATCATCTTGTGCTCACATTTGTAGGTCTTGAACTTCTTCAAGTTTAATTTTCTTTCCATTGCCCTTTCTAGGATAAACTCTTTTTTCATAAAAGTGGCATGTTTACTGACAAAAATTTTTTGTTTAGTAAGATGGTAAAAGAGGTATCTTATATTCTCTTTAAGATAACCTATAAACATGCATTTATCTGTCCTAGCACTCAGCTTATGTCTAAAGTTTCTTTTAACATAAGCTGGACAGCCCCATATCTTAAGATATTTAAGATTAGACTTCTTTCTTCTCCATATCTCATATAGAGTATTTGGCATAGATTTTGAAAGTACTCTATTCAGAATATAGATAGCAATTTTTAGGGCATATCTTCAAAAAAAATATAGGCAAGTCTGTAAGGCACATCATGGACTGCATCATATCTAATAAAGTGCGATTTCTCCTTTCTACTATACCATTTAGCTGTGGTATATAGGGAGAGATTTATTTTGAGAGAATTTTATTTTTTTTAAGATGATCTAAAAACTCATTGGATAAGTATTCTCCTCCTCGATCAGATCAAAAAATTTAATATTTTTTTCAGTTTGTTTCTTGACCATACTTTGATACTCTTTAAATTTATCAAAGGCTTTAGATTTGTGTTTCATAAGATACACATATTCAAACCTAGATAAATCATCAGTAAATATTATAAAATAAGAGTATCCTCTAGCTTCTATTGTCATTGGACCACATACATCAGTATGTATAAGTCTTAATAACTCACTTGTCCTTTCTCCATGTCCACTAAATGGAGTCCTAGTCATTTTTTTTATAAGACAAGATTCATAAGTACCTAATGATTCATAATCATAGAGATCAAAGAACTCTTTTTTGTATAACTTGTTAATCCTTATCTCACTTATATGACCAAGTCGATAATGCCAAAATAAAGTATTATTCATCTCTTCTCTCTTTCACTTTTTGCTTTCATCAATATGAAAATATTGTCATTAAATAGAATTAGAAGATCAATATTAATAATGTCATGATAAAAAAATTTACTAGAAAAAAAAATGGAGCAACTATTGCTCTTTCCATTTATTTCATAATCTCGTTGTAATAACAATGATATAGAAATAATATTTCTAATGATCTTAGGCATATAATAATAGTTTTCTAGCTCTAAGATCTTCCCAAAAGATAACTTCAATATATATGTTCCTACAACCTCTGCTTGGATGGACTCTCCTCCAGCACCGTAGAGCTCGAAGTCACCCTTCTTTAGCACTTTAATGTTCTGTAGCCCCTGCAATGACTTGCAGATATGAGAACTGCAGGCGGTATCCAACATCCAAGAGTCTGAATTGGAAGAACTTAATGACAAATTGTATGTATCTCATATATACCTTTTGGTGCGTCGCTTGCACCAACCTTTACAGTTGCAAGATATAACTTGCAATCTTTTTTTTAGTATTCTACCTTGCCGCAGTGAAAGTAGGTACCCTGTCCGAAGATTTTCTTCCCCTTCTTCTTCATCTTGCCACACTTAGGGTACAGAGCTTTCTTTGAACCCTTAAAACTTGATGTTTTCTTAGAGGTTTTACCCATAAGAAGAAGTGGAGCCTTTTCTTTCTTAATATGGCTCTCAGCTGTTTTGAGCATGTTTAACAACTCAGGCAATGAGGTATTCAGTTTGTTCATGTGATAATTCATGACAAACTGAGCGAATGATTCGAAAGAGATTGTAGAATCAAATTCTGACTTAATTCTCCATCTATCACAAAATTCAATTGACCCAATCTGGTGATTAGGTCAATGACCTTCAGGATATGGTCTTATACGGATGAGCCCTCAGTCATTCTAGCATGAAATAACTACTTAAATATCTCATATCTAGCAGTCCTACTCTGTTCTCTATACAACTCTTTAAGATTGAGGAGTATGGATTGAGTATCTATGCTCTCATGCTGCTTCTGTAATTTATTGCTCATAGAGGCCAGTATGATGCACTTGACAGTCAAACTGTCATTCTTCCACATCCTGTATATGGATACCTCCTCCTTTGTGGCATCATCCCCAACCTCTTGTGGTTCGGAGACATCAAGAATATAGAGAGCTTCTTCTGAGTGAGTATGATTTTTAAATTTCTCAACCAGTCTACATAATTGGGACCGATAACTTGTTTGAATTTAAAATTTCTCACAATGATAGTGAAGATGTCATTTGTAGAATTTAATCTACAATGAATAAAGAACATTACATAAGCAAACAACTCATGTTGACTCACATAATTAAATAAAGTCTTTAGATTTAATTATGCCTCCTACTATTTTATCGAACATCATAACCCTCTACTATGATGAACGAGACATATTACATATTTATCTTAGTAGGATTGAGACCTAAATCCCTCATAATGATCTTATGTTAACACACAACAAATCTTTATGAGTTCATAGGTAGGAAACTCTTTTCAATTGTATCTCATATAATTTTTAATATCATATCTTGACCTCTAAAATATTATTAGCCTTGTGTTAATACAATAAGCTATAATATTTTAGTTAAGATCTTTTATTTTAATATAGTTAAATTCGAATATAACTACCCTTATGTTAACACAATAAAGTAGTACATCCAAAATTATCATAAGCATCTTCTACGCACCAAGATTATGTTATATCAATCCTTATGACAATGATAAGCCTTGTGTTAACACAATAAACTAGCCATAGTTCATGATGTAACATTAACCTAGCATGAAGGAAGGCCCCTAGTAGTGTTTTCAATATTAAGATTTTTCAATATCAAGATCGCTTAATCAAATTGGCTAGGTAAATAAGATGAGGGTCTTCCCATTGCTTTTATTAGACACCAATAAATTAGTCAGATTAGGCAACAAAATCAATTAAAGAACCACCTATAGCACTTTTTTGGACATCAGTTGATCAATTGATCAAGAATTGGTTAACCCCTAGTTGCATATCACTACAACTTAATATAATTTTTAATGAAGACTTTTATTTGGTCTTATACACATTCTAACTATATAATACTAATTTATGTATCAGTATTAAAATATTTTATATGTGCAAATGTAACATATGGACTTTCATCATCCTAGGACAACCTTGCAGCATAACCCCGTTATGCTAGAACAACCTTATGTCCGGATGATGAAGTGGTGGATCATATATGCATTATTTTATATCATCATATGAAAGTATAATTATATAGCATAATTTATTTTATAGCATGAATCATAATATGTATCATATAAATATTATATATATATAATTGAACCAAATAAGGTCGGCTCTGATATCAATGTAGGGTTTCAGGGTGGACATACACAGCGGAAGCATAATAAATTTTAAAAATTTTAAATTATGAAATCTTAATTATTAAACTCATAAACCAGCATCTCGTTGATAATTAACAATCATATATAATATATATTCAAAATTAAATTCAAGCTATAGAAGAATACCC
>NW_027332424.1:4995257-5048115 GCF_000442705.2 Elaeis guineensis
TGAAGTTCTAGGGCACGTTCCACCCGCGCCTATCACTGCGAGAAAGCACAGAAAAGTCCTTTTCAAGGAGGCAATTTTTGGTGGAGAGGAGGAGGGAGAATTGCCTCGAAATTGATCCTTGGATTTGGAGCAAAACAAAAGTTTGAGAGGACGGCTTTCGGAAGGAAGACGACGAGAAGATGAGTCGTCTCATAAACAAGGTTTCCCGTTTTAAAAAATGAACTCGATGGAAGTTGGTGGGATTTACAAGTTTGCCATTGAGTCGACTCATGGGGGTCTACTCATGAAGTTCAGAAAATCAGGAAAAATACAAATAAATTCCAGAAAAATTCAAAATTTTGGGAGAAGGAATTTTGCTCAATGATAAGTTTTTAGAGAGATAAAACTGAGCTTTTGGAACCAGGATAGTTGTTAGAAATTGAGCTCTAAGAATATTTGATAATAATTAAGAGAATTTAGGCAAATGGATCTAAAATTCCTAGATTTCTCCTAATTTCACAGAATCTATCCTCACTAAGGGCCTTTGTAAAGATATCGGCTAATTGATTTTCAGTACAAACATATTCAAGAATTATATTTTTGTTTTGAACATGCTCTCTTATAAAATGATGTCTTATTTCAATATGTTTAGATCTTGAGTGTTGTATTGGATTTTTAGATAGATTTATGGCACTTGTATTGTCACATTTTATTGGAGTTTCATTAAGTTTGATTCCAAAATCTTCAGTTGTTGCTTAATCCACAAGATTTGAGCACAACAACTTCCGGCTGCAATGTATTTGGCCTCAGCCGTAGACAGTGCCACTGAATTTTGTTTCTTGCTAAACCATGAGATTAGGTTAACTCCAAGAAATTGGCAAGTTCCACTTGTGCTTTTTCTATCTAATTTACATCCAGCAAAATCAGCATCAGAATATCCTAACAAATTAATTTATGAGTCCTTAGAGTACCATAACCCTATAGTTTGTGTACCATTTAAGTATCTAAGGATTCTTTTAACAGCATTCAAATGAGATTCCTTAGGATTAGATTGATATCTTGCACATAAGCAAACACTAAACATGATATCAGGCCTACTTGCAGTTAGATATAATAATGAGCCAATCATACCTCTGTAGTATTTTAAGTCTACGCTTTTACCTTCATCATCCTTGTCAAGCTTACTTGAGGGACTCATTGGTGTGCCAATAGGTTTGCAGTTCTCCATTCCAAATCTTTTGAGTAGTTCCTTGGTGTACTTGCTTTGGGTGATGGAGATTCCCTCTTTTGATTGTTTGATTTGGAGTCCGAGGAAGAAGGTGAGTTCTCCCATCATGCTCATCTCGAACTCTCCCTGCATAAGCTTAGCAAAGTCTTGACAAAGGGATTCATTAGTAGACCCAAAAATTATGTCATCAACATAAATTTGTATAATTAGCATATCATTTTGGTTTCTTCTAATAAATAGGGTTGTATCTACATTGCCTCTTGAGAAACCATTATTTCGTAGAAATTTGCTTAGCCTTTCATACCATGCTCTAGGTGCTTGTTTTAGACCATATAAAGCTTTATTTAATCTAAAGACATGATTGGAAAAGCATGATTTTCAAATCCAGGGGGTTGTTCTACATATACTTCTTCAGAAATATATCCATTTAAAAATGCACTTTTAACATCCATTTAAATAGTTTGAATTTCATAAAGCAAGCATAAGCAAGTAGAAGTCTAATGGCTTCTAATCTAGCAACAGGTGCAAAGGTTTCATCAAAATCAATTCCTTCTTCTTGATTATATCCCTTAGCAACCAGTCTTGCTTTATTTCTAATTACATTTCCATGCTCATCTAACTTGTTTCTAAAGACCCATTTTGTGCCAATTATTGAATAATCTTTAGGTCTTTTCACTAAGGTCCAAACATTATTTCTTTCAAATTGACTGAGTTCTTCTTGCATAGCATTAATCCAGTTATGATCATTTTCAGCTTCTTCAAAAGTTTTAGGTTCAAGTTGAGATACAAAAGCACAATGATTAAGTACATCTCTAAGTGAAGAACGTGTTTTTACCCCATGCATAGGATCACCGATAATTAATTCCTTAGGGTGGTTGTGAACATACCTACATTCTTGGGTAAGTCATTTGTACCTTGAGGTTGTTCTTGAATTTCTTCACCTTTCTCATTTTGTTCATCTTCTTAATCCTTGTCTTCTGGAGTTGCTGAATCTTTCAGAGTGATCTCCTTCATACCTTCTATTAGTGGATCTGCATCATCAACACCCTCATTCTTCCTTGAAGGAGGATCGTTAGATTCATCAAAGACAACATGTATGGACTCCTCAACTACTAAGGTTCTTTTGTTGAACACTCTAAATGCTTTACTAGTGGAGGAGTAACCTAGAAGGATTGCTTCATCTGATTTTGCATCAAATTTACCAAGTTTTTCTTTGCCATTATTTAATACAAAACATCGGCAACCAAAAATATGAAAATAGGCAATATTTGGTTTTCTTCCTTTCCAAAGTTCATAGGGGGTTTTCTTTAAAAATTATCTTATTAAAGCACGATTTAAAATGTAACATGCTGTGTTAATAGCTTCCGCCCAAAAATATTTTGGAAGGTTGCTTTCACAGAGCATGGTACGGACCATTTCTTCTAAGGTTCTATTTTTCCTTTCAACTACCCCATTCTGTTGGGGTGTCCTAGGAGTAGAGAAGTTGTGGCCAATTCCATTTTCATCACAAAAATTTTCAAAGTCATGATTTTCAAATTCTGTTCCATGATCACTTCTAATATTTTGAATTGAAAACCCTTTTTCATTAGTGACTTTTCGATGAAATTTTGTGAAAATTTGAAAAGTTTCATTTTTGTGAGCTAAAAAGAAAACCCAAGTAAAACGAGAGTAATCATCAATTATTACAAATCCATATCGTTTTCCTCCTAGACTAGTGGTTTTAGTTGGTCCAAATAAATCCATATGTAAGAGCTCTAAAGGTCTAGAAGTTGAAATAGTATTTTTGGATTTAAATGATACTCTAGTTTGTTTACCTAATTGGCATGCATCACAAATTCTATCCTTTTCAAAATTTAATTTTGGCAAACCGAGAACTAAATCCTTTTTGATTAATTTTGAAAGAGAATGCATGCTAATATGTGCAAGTCTACGATGCCACAGCCAACTAGTCTCATTTATTTTAGCATTTAAGAAAACTAGGCATTGCATGTCTAATTTAGTTAAATCATTCAAGTCTACCATATAAACATTGCCATGCCTATGCCATTGTTAATAGGACTCGTCACAATGCATACAGATGATTCAAAACTTACTTTATACCCTTTATCACAGAATTGACTAATGCTAAGTAAGTTATGCTTTAAACCTTTAACAAGTAAAACATTCTCAATGTATTTGGAGGGAGTGATACCAATGTTACCTATCCCGATGATCTTTCTTTTGCCATTATCTCCAAAGGTGACCATCCCTCCATCAAGCGTGATGAATTGTGATTCATCACCAGTCATGTGTCTCGAGCATCCGCTGTCAAGATACCATTTCCTGTTTCCTTCTTGGGATGCTAGACACACCTGCAAGCACAGATCAAGTTTCTGTCTTAGGTACCCAAGCTTTCTTGGGTCCTTTCAGGTTAGTCAGAATGGTTCCTTTTGGAACCCATATTTTCTTTGTGTTTGCATATTTGTTAATAAGACATGTGTATGATTTATGTCCTATTCTTCCACATTTAAAACAAGTAATATTTGTAGGCTTTTTGCTTGAATAATTTGCATAAATATCCTTCAAAAATTTTTGTTTCTTCAGGGGTTTATAACAGGCTGGAGCCTTATCATATATAGCTTTCTGATTATCAAGGATCATATTTAGCTTGTTTGAACTTAAGGTGAACTTATCTACTATAGATTTCAGCCTGTTAATTTCATCCTTAAAGTTTTGATTTTCTTGAATCAATGTAAATTTTTCAATTGAAAGAATTTCAGCTTGTTTCACTAAGGACTGATTTTCCAATTTCAGCTCTTTGTTTTTCTTCCCTAGTTTCTTTAATTCATCAATTGAATCATAGAAAGCTTCATGCAATTCTTCAAAAGTAAATTCACTAGTGAATTCAGAAGTTACCTCATTTTCATGTGCCATCAGGCACAGATTGGCTTGTTCGGTTGAGGTTTCCTCGTCGGAGCTTGAGTCATCACTCGCACTCCAGGTCGCCATCATTGCCTTCTTTTTGAATTTCTTTGGACCTTTCTTCAATTGAGGACATTCGGATCTGAAATGTCCTGGCTTCTTGCACTCGTAGCATATAGGGGTTTGATCTTTCTCCTTTTCTATGCTTTGATCCCCTTTTGTAAATTTCTTTCTCATCCCCTGTTTCCTTTTTCTTAGAAACTTCTTGAATTTCCGGGTGATGAGAGCCATCTCCTCATCCTGATCTTCATCTTCAGAGTCATCTGTTTCATAATCAGGTGAAGTTGTGGATTTGAGGGCAATGGTTCTTTTCTTTTTGATTTCATCCTCTTGATGTTGCATCATGCTAAGTTCATGAGTCATCAAGGATCCAAGAAGCTCTTCTAGAGGTAGAGTGTTCAAGTCCTTTGCTTCTTGGATGGCAGTCACCTTGGCTTCCCAAGTTCTTGGCAGTGACCTGAGAATCTTCCTTACAAGTTCACTGTTAGTATAAGATTTGCCAAGACTCTTTAAACCATTGATTATATCAGTAAAACGAGTAAACATAGCAGTTATGGACTCATCATGCTCTATTTTGAACAATTCATATTTATGTACAAGCATGTTTATTTTAGACTCTTTTACTTGATTTGTTCCCTCATGGGTGACTTCTAACCTATTCCATATTTCTTTAGCAGATGCACAAGTAGAAATGCGATTAAATTCACTAGCATCTAGTGCACAATAAAGAACATTCATAGCTTTGGCATTTAATTGTGCCAATTTCTTGTCAACCTCATCCCATTCTTTCTCGGATTTGGTTGACTCCTCACCATCTATAATCTTGGTGGGTGTGTGAGGACCATTCACTATGATACTCCACATATCATAGTCGAGTGCTTGTATGAAAATCTTTATCCGAGCTTTCCAATAGGTGTAATTAGACCCATTGAAAAGTGGAGGTCGGTTTGTTGATTGCCCCTCAGCTAGAGAAGTTCCAACATGGGTTGCCATAGATCTTTGGCTCTTTGATTGTTAGATCAAAGAAGGGCTAGAGCACTGGCTCTGATACCACTTGTTGCCCAGCTATGCAACCCAAGAGGGGGGGTGAATTGGGTTTCTAAAAATTTTAAGCCCAACAAATAACTTATGAAGAACAAAACAATGGCTTTAAATCAATATTAATTACCTAAAGTAGTATTGCAAGGATATAATAAAGAAATAAGATAAAGCGATAAAGCACACCACAAACACAAGATTTATAGTGGTTCGGTGCTAACCTTGCACCTACATCCACTCCCCAAGATCCCACTTGAAATTTCAATCCACTATCCTTTGTATTCAACCCGAATACAAAACGTCGGAAACTCCGACACTAGCTATCCCAAGCTAGAATACAAGACGTCGGAAACTCCGACCCTAGCTATCCCAAGCTAGAACACTTGTTTTTCGGGTACAAGCAAACCCAAAATACTCCGATTTCAGGTTCGGATCAACCTTTCCTTGTTTTGGAAATCCTCCAAAAACAAGAGCAAAAACTCACAAAGAGTAAGAATATTTAGAGCACAGATTAATACAATAACAGCTCCTTAAATGAGCAAATATAACAATAAAAGCTTTACTCAAATGAAGAACCCCTTTTTCAGATTTTCTCAAGATGAATGAACGGTTGAACGCTTGAGAAGAGGTTGATTGTTGATTGAAGATCTCTTGAAAGCTTTGAACTATCTCTAGATCAAGGTTGAAACGATAGGCGTGAAGAATTCTCTCCTTGAAAGATCTTCCTTTTCTCTTTCACAATCTCTCTGGTATATTGTGGATCCTCTCTCTTTTTCTCTATGGATATTTCGTTGATCTCAGGCTTTTTCTTGCAAATTTCGGATCCTCTCTTCTGTTCTTCTCTTTTTCCTCTCTTTCTCTTCTTCACATTTGATTTTACGTTTGATCCGCTATTTAATCTGCAATTTCTTTCATCAAATTAAGCATTTTGTGGCATTAGAAGCAAGAGAAAACAATTTAGGCAGATAAAGAGCCGTTAGAGAATTTTTAGGAAGCATAAATGGCAATTAAAACGGGCAAAAAAATAGCCGTTGCTGACATTTCCCGTCGTAGGGGTCGACTCATGAGTCGACTCATGCTTCAGGGGTCGACTCATGAGTCGACCTCTGTTGCAAAAACCAGAGAATGCTTTTCTGGAATTTTTTGGCTCAAATTAGCAGGGGTCGACTCATGAGTCGACTCATGCCTTGTGGGTCGACTCATGAGTCGACTCACAGGTCGTGCCAAGCCAGAAAACTAGCGTGCCAAGGAGAATTTTTGCGTGCCAATCAGCTCACAGTGCCATGAGTTGACTCATGAGTCGACTCATGCACTTCAAACCTTCATAACTTCAAAAATATAAGTCCAAACACAATAAAATTTTCACCAATAGATTTCAAATCATTTGTTCTACCAAATGGTACTATCAAATCAAGATTTTAGTGAAATTATGATTTTGCCCTTGAAGAGCATAAGGACTTTTTCATTTTAAAATATTGTATCCCTTCAATCTGCTTTGTAATCATCAAAATCAATCTAGGAGCAACAAAATCCATCTGATGGATTATCCTGGCCAAAGTTTTGCTAAATTGAAATACAGCGACTCATTCTTCTCCAACTCATGGAGTGGTCAATCTCATCTCGATCACACTCTGACTTCGCAAGTACTTGACTGTGCCTAGAAGCCTTCCATCACTAAATTAGAAATTCAGTTAGTCCAGTACCAAAGCACGGTGAGTTGCTTGCAAGTCACTGAGGCGATCTTAGGTCTAAAGGACACTTATACCTATATCCCATCAGAGACATTCTCGATAGCAGAATGCTCTGGAGTTGATCACGTTCAATGATGATGTACCGTTACATCTCACCTGTATGTCATACCAGTGTCTCCACACTCCTTGGTTAAAAAGACAATCAGCCCATATGGCCTACAGTGACCTATGCTCGATAGAAGCTGTCGTCTTTATTAACAGTCTATCATTTGATCATGAATAGTTTTAAGGACTAATCGATAAATCCTCTCTTTATCGAACCTAAATAGTCCTAAGAACTTCATCACAACAACGAAGTTTATTAGAAGATAAAAACTTGTGATAAAAATATCAAAAATATATTTTATTTATTAACAAATCAATTATAATACAAGGTTGTTCAACCATCAACAGATTGACAATTGGCTTTTGAGATATATTTTCTAACAACTCCCACTTGTCCTAAAGTCACTCGACACAGTATCTAATATCCATCTTCGACTTATGATTGTCAAACTCCTTTATTGCCAGAGCTTTAGTGAAGGGGTCAGCCAGGTTCTTCTTTCCATCGATCTTCTGAAGGTCGACATCACTTGGAACCACGATCTCCCAGACCAGGTGGGAGCGGTGCAAAATGTGCTTCGTCCACTGGTGTGCTTTGGGTTCCTTTGCCTGAGCTATGGCACTAGTGCTGTCGTAGTAGAGCAAGACTGGACCATTGAGGAAGAGTGCTACTCTGAGCTCGATGATGAATTTTTTCAGCCACACAGCTTTCTTCGTGGCATCCGATGCTGCGATGTACTCTGCCTCACAAACAGAGTTTGCCACAGTATGCTGCTTGGAACTCTTCCAGCAGATGGATCCACCATTCAAAATAAAGATATAACCCGACACGCTTCTGCTATCATCAAGGTCAAATTGAAAGCTAGAGTCTGTGAACCCCACAAGTTTCAGATCTGATTCGTCATAAACCAACCATTGGTCCTTAGTATTTCTCAAATACTTAAGGATGGCTTTAACCACTTTTCAGTAATTTTTTCCAGGATCAAATTGGTATCTACTCACTACTCCTAGTGAGTATGCCACATCAAGCCTTGTACATGTCATGGCGTATATGATAGATCCCACGATCGAAGCATATGGGACTCTACTCATACGCTCTCTTTCTTCAGAAGTTATCGGACAATCCTTCTTAGAGAAAAAAATTCCATGGCCTATCGATAGATAGTCCTTCTTGGAATTCTCTATGCTGAACTTCTTTAGCACAGTGTCTATGTACGTGGACTAGGATAACCCAAGCATCCTTTTAGTTCTATCCCTATAGATTTTCATCCCTAGGATGTAGGATGCTTCACCCAAATCCTTCATGGAGAACTGCAATGACAATCAAACTTTTGTTCTCTGTAATATGGGGATGTCATCCTCGATTAAGAGAATGTCATCCATGTTCAAGATAAGGAATACCATAACTGGATCGTTTGCCCATTTATAGATGCAGGGCTCTTCTTTGTTCTCAACGAAGCCATACATTTTGATCACCTTATCAAAATATATTTCCAACTCCAAGAAGCTTGCTTCAATCCATAAATGGATCTCTGAAGCTTGCACACCTTGGACTCATCTGTGGATGTAAATTTCTCAAGTTGTATCATATCACCTCTTCAGTTAGCTCTCCATTTAGGAAAGCTGTCTTTACATCCATCTGTCAGATCTCATAATCCAGATGGGCAGCTATTGTAAGCATTATCCAAATGAATTTGAGCATTACTATAGGAGAGAACGTCTCGTTATAGTCAATACCATAATATTGACGATACCTCTTGATAACCAGACGGGCTTTATAGGTCTCCACCTTGCCGTCTGTGCCTCTCTTCCTTTTGAAGACCCATTTAAACCCAATGGGTTTAACCCCTTCAGGTGGGTCAATCAATGTCCACACATCATTGACCTTCATGGACTCTATTTTGGATTGCATGGCTTCAAGCCATTTCTCGAAATCAGGTCTCTGCATTGCATCCATATAGGTGATCGAATTTTCATCGTTCTCATTGAGTTCGATAGGATCACCGTCCCGAATCAAGAAATCATAGTATCTATCTGACTGATGCGGTACTCTACCAGATCGTCTTAATAGTGCAGATACATTGGACTACAGATCTGATCTAATCAAATCCGACTCAGATTCAGCTATTGGTGTTGGTCCTTCTACTAGCTGAACTTCATTAAGTTCAACCTTAGAGGCAATAGTTTCTTCACCAAGGAACTTCTTTTCTAAAAAGATTGCCTTAAGGCTGACGAACACTTTTTGCTCATCAGCATGGTAGAAAAAATATCCTTTGGTCTCTTTGGGGTACCCTATGAATGTGCATTTGTCAGATCTAGTTTCAAGTTTATCCGTAACTAACCGTTTGACATAGGCCGGGCACCCCCAGACCCTAAGGTGTGAAAGTGCTGGCTTACGCCCTGTCTATATCTCATATGGAGTCTTAATTACAGACTTACTTAGAACTCTATTTAACAGATAACAGGTCGATTCGAGTGTATATCCCCAGAAGGATATCGGCAAGCTGGCAAAATCCATCATGAATCGGATCATGTCTAACAGAGTTTAATTTCTCCTTTCAGACACACCATTATGCTGTAGTGTTCTTGGAGGAGTCCATTGGGAGAGAATCATATTCTCTCCTAGATATGTGAGAAACTCACCAGAAGGGTATTCCCCTCCTCGATCAAACCGAAGAGTTTTAATACTCTTTCCAGTTTATTTTTCTACATCATTTCAAATCATTTGAACATTTCAAATGAATCCGATTTATATTTCATCAGATAGCATATCCATATCTGGATAGATCATCTGTGAAAGTGATGAAGTAGAAATATCCACCTCTAGCACTTGTGCTCATGGGCCCGCATACATCAGTATGTACTAGGCCCAAGAGCTCAGTAGCTCTCTCACCTTTTCCAATAAAAGGTGACTTGATCATTTTACCAAGAAGACAGGACTCACAGGTTGGAAGTAATTCACAATCATTGACTTCAAGGATTCTCTCTTGAGTCAACCTATTTATCCTATTCTTGTTTATATGCCCTAGCCTATAATGCCATAAGTAGATATCTGATACACTATCTAATCTAGGGTGCTTGCCTGTGGAATAGACTATGTTAACAGATTGTGATAATATATACACATCATTGTTCAAATATCCATAAAAAATAGTAACACCATTTATAATGATATTACAAACTTATTTCTTTATTGAAATTTCATAATCATTTTTTATTAAAAGGCCTACAGAAATGACATATAAAAAGAAACTGGGACAGAAATGACAATCATTAAGAACAACGGTATGGGACTCAAATACAAGTTTTAAGATTCTTAATGCTAGAACTGAAACTGGTCTTCCATCTCCAACATTCAGGAACCTCTCATCTTGCTCGAATCTCCTACTGACCTGCAACCCCTGCAACAAATTGCAAATATGTAAGGGCTACTGATATCCAATACCCAGTCAGTTATACCATAAATAGAGAAATTGGAAGGAGTTATCATATAAATACCTTAACCAGCAATAGCTTGCTTGTTTCTCTGCCTGTTCGGGTCTAGGAAGGCAATGTACTGAGGACAGTTTCTCTTCCAGTGCCCCCATTTCTTGCAAAAGAAGCATTCAGCTTGACTCTTATCAGGCTTGATCTTTCTGATCTGGCTCTACACTGATATTCCAGCCTGAACTTGCACCTTCTTCACTTTCTTCTTCTTGTTCTTCTTCCCTTTCTTAAAGGGTCGAGAATCAGAAGACGAACCTCCCACTAAGTTCACTGACTCTTTGTGGAGTTGGTGATCCTTCTCAAAATTTTGAAACAACCCCAGTAACCTATGGTAGTTTACTTCAGGCTTTGTTATTCTATAATGAGTGAGGAATGGGAGATAAGACTTGGGCAGCGAGTTCAATATTGTATCTTTCCCAAGCTGCTCATGCAAAGAAAAGCCGAGCTTGCTCAAATGCTCCATCAGCTCGATCATGTATAATACATGATCAGTGGCAGAGGCACCATCCCATATTTTGGCGTTGAAGATGGCACAACTAGTCTTGTGCCTCTCCATATCATCGAGTGTGCCAAAGGCATCCTCCAACACTTGAAGCCTGTCCTTTGGTTGAGTCGTCACAAATCTGCGACTGAACTCGTTGCTCATGGTAGCCGCATGATGTAGCACACCGTGGTCCAATCATTGAGCCACTTCTGATAAATATCTCTAACTGTTCCACGTGCATTGACAACTGACTCCTTAGGTGCAGGATCCGTTATCACATATAAGATCCATTCATGCTCCAGGACTATCTTCAACTTTCGGTACCAGCTACCAAAGTTGGATCCCACCAACTTATCATTATCCAACAATGATCGAAGTGATAGGGAAGTGGCCATATCTGCACAAAAAAAAATCATAACCTAATTAGTAATTGATTCATTAAATCTAAAGATTTGAACTTTAATCAAAAGGTTTCTTCCACTATTTTATTCGAATTGGTAGCCTCTACCTCTAATTCGAAGAATTGCCCTAATTCCTTAGTGGATACTAGAATCCACTTAGACTGCACACAAGCCCAACTTTGGTTGGCCAACCCATTACATCTAAGGGTAGGTTCGTAACCAATTATTTCTCTAAATAATTTTTAGTAATTTTAATTTTGCCCCAGTCCCTAATCAGTAGGCTTTAGCCTCCACTGAAAAGGTCTGGTTAGGTCCAACCATTAAAATGACCATACTTGACCCATCTAGCCAATGAATGATTAGGCCCAACTTTAGTTGGCTAACCTAACCACCATTTAGAAAGATGCAATCAAGAAATCATATTATGAATGATAATTCCAAAAGCCGATAAGCACCAGGCTTTTGGGCCTCCAATGATTATCTAATTGATGGACCCATTATCATCCACTTAATGGGAGACTATGATCTAGTTATCATCATAACTATTTTATTTTAAGGACCTAATAATTTTAGAGGATTTAATTGATTTAGAGGAGGAGGTCAGATGAACCAGCTTATCATGATCCTCCCACTGGCTTCACCAAGTCTGCTTAAGGGAGACCATTAAAAGGGCTGGTCTAGGAGCACCTAAATCAGTCACACTGATTTACCTAGCTGACATGAGTCAGTTCGAATAGTCAAATGATCCGATCAAAACATAATTTCACCAAGAGGCCTGGTAAGTTCGATCGGTGGGAGGGTCTGCCAAAGCTTATCTTAGACACCATTAGAAATGGCCAGGTAAGTGGGCTGCTAATTAAAAACCACCAGTCTGGTTTACCTTAGACACCAACTGGTTTAATTAGTTTCGAATAGATCAACCTAACAATTTGTGCTAGACTGCTTAGCCAAGAATCAAGTCCATTTGGTTCTCGTTAAAGATATGGACTTGACCAACTACAACTATTGTAATTGATCTAGAGAATCCTTGACCTAATCCAAGACAACAATTGATTAGATTTAGTCAATTCTCTAATTAAGTCCATCTTTAATCTAACCTTAGGTCTAACCCAATTAATGGATCTAATTCTCACTAACCCATTAACCCAATGTGTTATGGTTTGGGTCTTAGGTTCTTCAATTCACAATCCTAGAACCTAATCAAACAACTTCTTAATTCTCAATTAAGTTTTAGACTGAGGGTTGGGGTTCGGCTTTTAGAAAATAATTTTCATGTTTGTAAAATATTTTACAATATGGTTCTACCAATCAAGTTGCATATTTGATTCATAATCAAAATACAAGTGAAATAAGCATAAAACTACTTTAGATCTAATCTAAATAGGTTTATGTAATTGAAACAATTTCAACTTTAAACTGTATAAATTTTCTAGACAAATATATGATGGTTCTTTGTGCAAAAATTATTAACAAAGAGATTTTATTTTAAATTTAAATATATTTTAAATCTAATAAATTATAAATTTAATCTAGATTATATCTAATAAATTTATGATTAAAGATAGATCTATACAAACTAGGACAACCTTTGCACTGTAAGGGATAAACCTTACAGCAGAACAACCTACAGTTCGTGATTGATCTAAAATTTTTAATTTTAGATTTAATAATCAGGTTATAAATTAGATCTAATCTAAGAAATAATCTAAGCATGCATAAATAATCATGTAATAAATAACCTAGGCTCTGATACGAATTGAAGGAACCAGATCTAGAGTTTCAGGATTAGATTTTGAAACTTTTTCAAGATCAGACAGCAGAAGACTAAAATAAATCAAAATTTATCTTGTAAAACTAGAGAATCCCTAGATCTAAGATCCTATTACATGATTATTACATGGCATTAAATTAAAAATCAAAATACAAAGAGCAAGAACTATATGTTGATCATATCAACATGTTTCTATACTACATCTAACGTATGTAAAATATAATAGATCAGATCTATTACCTTGCAAGTTAGACGTTCTAACTTTGCTGATCCAGGCTTGAGGATGATGTTGTGAGCTGCACATGCATTTGGCTTCTAGGAGTCATCCACACAAGACCACGAATCATAATCAAAAGTTCTGGTCCAGGAAATCAGCACAGTATGCTAGTATTGCGCTGATCCTTCTTTGATGGTCGATCAGATACCTCTTTCTTCTTGATTTGGACTCTTCCAAAGATGAAAAGTAGGAGAAGGAGTTTTAGATATGAGACACTCTCAAAAAACTCACAGATGGAGGAAAGAAAGAGATGAACCCAACAACTCTAGAAGAAGACCCTCTTCTTCTTCTCTTTGCTCTAACCCAGACACCTAGTTTTGTGTCTATTAGATCTACACGCCCCAAAATTTTTTCTTCTTAATTTTTGGATGCCTCAAAGGTCTCTCAATGCTCTATAATTCAAAAAAAATTTATGAAAAAATTTATTTTAAATAGAGAGATATGAAGAGTCCTTGTCTAGGTCAAATACCTAGTCAAGGATTATCCAAACAAGGCAAGACAAGGGGAGCCCAACTCTTGAACATCCCCTCCCTCTTTTTCTACCATGGACCACTAGCAAAGGGTGCATATTATGTGCCATAAAAGTTATAAAAATTTAAAAAAAAATTTGGATAAAATCAGTGCCATAAAGAAAGAGTTTTGGTTTCCTAAAACTCTATCTCGTAGAATTTGAAATCCAAACTAATTCCTACTTTGACTTGATCCACAACCACATTCCATGTAAGAGAGAAAAAGAGAAAAGTTTTGGGCATGTGTGAAGACCTGGAAGAGAGAGTTTTATCATACAAAAAAAGAGAGAGTGGGCGTGCGATAAGAGAGAATGGGCGTGGGGGGCTAAGGTGGCGTAAGATGGAATCCTAGTCTTACTAGGATTCAATCTATAACTTGTTCAAATTTGGTTTCTCAAACCAAATCAAATCAAAACCAAATCAACCTAATTAAAATAGATCTTAACTCAATTAAGAGTCTAATTTAATCAGATGAAATTAGATTTAAATCTGATTTAATTTTTTAATGAAATTAAAAATTAGGTTGACCAAAGTCTTATTTGAACTATGACTAGTTTTTTCTTGCACTTGGCTTATCCAATAAACTAATTGAACTTGATCCAATCAAGCCCAAACTAAATCTAATTAAATTATATTTAATTAAATTTAATCTCAAAATATTATCTTAATCAAATTAAGCCAATTAGCAATCGAATTGCTAATCGATCCTCCTGCAACACTTGCACTAGGTTAAATGTCAATCGTATTGATCATTTAACCCTAGAATGATTCTTAATCGTTGATCAACCATCCGATTGGATCATGAACTCTAATATGTATGACCTCATAGGTCTGAACCTAAGTCGGTAGCACAGAAATATATTTTTGGATCAATCGAAGTGACCATCTAGCAATGATACCCGACGGTCGGATAGATTGAATGTGTGGAACAACATCCTTAGAACCCATACGGATATAGTTTCCATATAATTCATCCCCTTGACCAAAATGCTCATAGGACACCTCAGAGTTCAACTGTCAATTTTGATCAGGTTTCCACATTGTATTTTAAAATATCAAATCCATCTGATGGATTATCTTGGCCAAGATTTTGCTAAATTGAAATACAGCAACTTATTATTCTCCAACTCTTGGAGTGGTCAATCCCATCTCGATCACACTCTGACTTCACAAGTACTTGACTATGTCCAGAAGCCTTCCATCACTGAATTAAAAATTTAGTTAGTCTAGTACCAAAGCACAGTGAGTTGCTTGCAAGTCATTGAGGCGATCTCAGGTCTAAGGGACACTTATACCTATATCCCATCAGAGACATTCTCGATAGCAGAATACTTTGGAGTTTGTCACATTCAATGACGATTGTTGGGTATAAAATACCTCCCAGCTGAAGTTCGTGATGGGAGTGACCCTCCGGGGATCCAACTGACTTTCGACCTCCGGTAACGTCTCTTCAAACCTCCCAGACGGCCAAGCCTCCGCCACATGCCCAAGTTTTATCGACGAGCAGGACCCCGTCAGCACCGATCGGACTCTTTGCGACGTCCGAACTCCTATGGGAGCCAGATCTCATCTCCGACTCCAGCCACAGGCAGACTTCATCCAGACTCCTATGGGAGCCGAACTTCATCCCCAACCTCAACTGCTGGAAGGCTTCGCCCGGACTCCTACGGGAGCCGAGCTCCGCCCGCGACTTCACTTACAGGTAAACTCCGTCCGGACTCCTACGGGAGCCGGACTTCGTCCCTGACCTTGATTGTAGGTGGACTTCGATCGAACTCCTACGGGAGTCAGATCTCGTCTCTGACTCCAGCTGCAGACAGGCTTCGTCCGGACTCCTACGGGAGCCGAACCTCGTCCCCAACCTCAACTGCCGAAAGGCTTCGCCCAGACTCCTACAGGATCAGAGCTCCGCCCGCGACTTCACTTACAGGTAAACTCCGTCCGGACTCCTACGGGAGCCGGACTTCATCCCTGACCCTGATTGCAGGTGGACTTCGACCGGACTCCTACGGGAGCCAGATCTCATCTCCGACTCCAGCTACTGGCAGGCTTCATCCGGACTCCTACGAGAGCCGAACCTTATCCCCAACCTCAACTGCTGGAAGGCTTCGCTCGGACTCCTACGGGAGCCGAGCTCCGCCCGCGACTTCACTTACAAGTAAACTCCGTCCGGACTCCTACGGGAGCCGGACTTCATCCCTGGCCTTGATTGCAGGCAGACTTCATAGGTAAACTCCGTCTGGACTCCTACGGGAGCCGGACTTCGTCCCTGACCTAGATTGCAGGTGGACTTCGACCGGACTCCTACGGGAGCCAGATCTCGTCTCCGACTCCAGCTGCAGGCAGGCTTCGTCCGGACTCCTACGAGAGCCGAACCTCATCCCCAACCTCAACTGCTGGAAGGCTTCACCCAGACTCCTACGGGAGCCGAGCTCCGCTCGTGACTTCACTTACAGGTAAACTCCGTCCGGACTCCTACGGGAGCCAGACTTCATCCCTGGCCTTGATTGCAGGCGGACTTCGATCGGACTCCTACGGGAGCCAGATCTCGTCTCCAACTCCAACTGCAGGCAGGCTTCATCCGGACTCCTACGGGAGCCGGACTTCATCCCTGACCTTGATTGCAGGTGGACTTCGATCGGACTCCTACGGGAGCCAGATCTCATCTCCGACTCCAGCTGCAGGCAGGCTTCGTCCGGACTCCTACGGGAGCCGAACTTCGTCCCCAACCTCAACTGCTGGAAGGCTTCGCCCAAACTCTTATGGGAGCCGGACTCCGCCCACGACTCGAGTTGCAGGTAGACTTCACCCGGGCTCCTACGGGAGACGGATCTCATCCCCGACTTCAACTGAAAGAAGACTCCGTTCGGGCTCCTGCGAGAGCCGTACTCCAAGCTCTTCTTAGATGGGTAGCTAGCCATATCTCTCCGTCAGACACCCCAGTCGAACTCCGACCGATAGGCCATCACTCCTTGGCAGGCCGCAGCAACGGCCACGACTCTGCTCCACCTCCTGCAATGGATTCCGTGCGGCTCCATCACTCCCTGGCAGGCCGCAGCAATGGCCACGACTTTGCTCCACCTCCTGCGATGGATTCCACGCGGCTCCATCACTCCCTGGCAGGCCGTAATAATGGCCACGATCCTGCTCCACTTCCTGCAATGGATACCATGAGATTCTTTCATTTTCTGGCAAGTCACAACAATGGACGCCGCTCCGCCCTCCGTGGCAGACTCCACGTTGCATGCCCCGGTGATAGCCACGGGTCCACTCCACTACTCTCCGCAACAAACTTCCCCTGACTCTGGGCGTCCCACCGCCAGACAGTTACAGGCATCGCAATCAGTTTGTTGCCCCCTCCACCTATAAATGGGGGGACCTCAGATACGTTATTCTCTTAGCTCTCATTTTTACCTAGAAACTCTACTAAAATTTCTGTTCGAGCACTCCATTCTTGTTGAGGTAGAGAACTGACTTGAGCATCAGAGGGTCTTGTCGGAGCAACCCCACCTCCGGTTTAGACTTCTTTTGCAGGTCCCGGTGGCGACCGCGACTCCAGCTTCTCTGGTGCAAGCGGATTTTTGCACCAACAGGATTGGTGCTAGAGGAAGGGCTGTGCCTTTGCAGTACCCTTGTTCTTAAAGGAGCGCTCAACGGGATTATCCCCGGGCATCTTTTTCGGTGCCCTTTCCTCCTTCCTCCACTTGGTCTTTGCCCGATGCCTCCCCGTAAGGCATCCACACGACGATCCATGTCCTCTGCAGCCAGGTCTCAGGCTCTGACCTCACCTCCAATTTTCCAGCCTCCTCCTCCTCCTCCGGCAATGATGGTCGGCGTGGAGCAATTTGATCTGCTGGCATAGCAGGTTAGAGGCCTCACTGAAGCTATGCAGGTCATGCAGCAGCAGCAGCAGCTGCAGGCATCAATGCGTCTGGAAAGAGTGTCACCAAAACACCAGAATCTGGCGGTGGGGTGGGCCACTTGGGCCAGCCGCCTCGTCTTTCCTGGGAAGAGGAACCCGAGGGTGGAGAGCCCTCAATCGGATCACGACTCCACCCCTGGAAGATCCCTACCCTCATTCTGTCAGAGAACCCTCGAGACCCGAAGTCGAGAGGATTTCTTGGACCGGAGACTCCAGGAGATGAACCGGCAGATCGAAGAACTCCGCCACGCTCCCCCCGCTTATGGTGAGGATATTTGCACAGACCCTCCCTTTTCTCAAATGATCATGCAGGAACCGATTCCGCCAAACTTCAAACTCCCCCAGTTCGAAAGCTACGATGGGACTTCAGACCCAGTTGATCATCTGCAGGCCTTCCGAATGATGATGCTGCTTCATGGCACACCCGATGCCATTCTATGCCGAGCCTTCCCATCCACCTTGAAGGGAGCAGCGAGAAACTGGTACTCGATGCTGAAGCTGGGTACCATCTTTTTCTTCGATCAGATGAGCCACCAATTTGTGGCCCATTTCGTCAGCAGCCGACGTCCCCGGAAGGGTTTGGAGTCCATCATTAATATCAAGCAAGGGAAGGGGGAGTCCATTCGGGCCTACATCAACCGTTTCAATATCGCAGCACTGGAGGTCCAAAATTTGGACCAATCGGTAGCAATGGCCACTCTGAAGGGCGGCCTTCAGAAGAATGACCTTTTGTTCTCCCTAGAGAAGAAGTACCCCAGGGATTTTGCTGATTTATTGGCTCGGGCTGAAGGATACGCCCAAGCGGAGGAAGCCTTCAAAATGAAGGATGAGGAGACTGCGAGAGAGCGGGAGACTCGAGTAAGCCCGCAGTCGAAAAAAGGTCGAGAGAAGCTTGGCCACATTCTCGATCCCCTCCTGGGCACAAGCGTGTCCATACTCCTCCCCGGGTACATAGGCAGAGAAGTCCAGATCGTAGGGTTCGGCGGGGTTCTCCACCGGAAAGATTCTGCAACTACGCCCCCCTAAATGCCTTGAAGACCCAGGTACTGATGGAGGTCAGGGAGCAGCTCCCTAGGCCAGAGAGGATGTGCACCACCCCGAGAAGCGCAACCCCAAAAAGTTTCGTCTCTACCACCGCGACCATGGCGACGACACGGAGGAATGCATCCAGCTACGAGATGAGATCGAGGAGCTCATCCGGTGAGGTCGACTCGACAGATTCATTCGACACCGGCCTGAGGGTAGAGAAGATCGGCCAAGGGCCCTGCCGCAACCTGAACCGCCAAGGAGGGAGGAGCAGCCCGGAGATCGACCTCCAATCGAGACCATCGACTCCATTATCGGAGGCCCTCAAGGAGGAGCAGACCTTCCACGACCATGGAACTCGAGAAACCTGTAAATGTACTACTCACGACTTTGCTTTGAATCAAAATTTCTTTCGACTTTGCATGTCTTTCCCTTTCGGCATGGACTTGTTACAATTGGGGGCGACCCCTTCGAACAATTAAAACAAGGTCATGTTAGGAATAGGAGGAGAACCTCATCCTAACATGAGCAAAATGAAAGTCCGATTATTTTAAGGTCAGACCGAGGGAGAGGCCCGTATAACGGCCCTTGAGTGCCCCCACAGCCATGTTAGGGACAGGAGGAGAACCTCGCCCTAACATGAGCAAAATCAAAGGCCCGGTTCTCTTAGATCGGATGGAGGGAGAGGCCCTTCAACGCCCTTACGCGCCCCCATAGCCACATTAGGGACAGGAGGAGAACCTCGCCCTAACGTGAGCAAAGTCAAAGGCTTGGTTCTTTTAGATCGGATGGGGGGAGAGGCCCTACAACGCCCTTATGTGCCCCCACGGCCACGTCAGGGATAGGAGGAGGACCTCGCCCTAATGTGAGCAAAGTTGAAGGCCCGGTTCCTCTTAGACCAGATGGGGGGAGAGGCCAAAC
The DNA here is from genome assembly GCF_000442705.2 of Elaeis guineensis. Lineage (NCBI taxonomy): Eukaryota > Viridiplantae > Streptophyta > Magnoliopsida > Arecales > Arecaceae > Elaeis > Elaeis guineensis. The sequence goes on from NW_027332424.1 coordinate 5,015,054, forward strand.
AACGCCCACATGCGCCCCCACAGTCTTGTTAGGGATAGGAGGAGAACCTCACCCTAACATGAGCAAAGTCGAAGGCTCGGTTCCTTTAGACCAGATGGAGGGAGAGGCCCTTGCAACGACCCTTATGTGCCCCCACAGCCCCGCTGGAAACAGGAGGAGAACTTCATCCTAACCCTAACCGAGATCGACTACGTCAAAGACAGAGGGAGAACCTCATCCTACTGATGACAAGGACCCGGCTGCCCAACGAAATTGGATAAGGGGAAAAGTCCCCTCAATGACACATCTACACTTCTACACGACCCCTTAAAAAGCAAGGGGAGGACCCTCGCTCGAAAAGAGGAGGAAAATCAAAAAGGAGAGCGACGAATTATGCCGGCAGCAGACGAGAAACAAACCACACCAAAGATCTAAGGAACCTCATCCTGGTAAAGATGGGAAGTTCCTACCAAACATCCCCGGTCTCTAAGAAGGCTCTTAACATAGGCCAAGAAAACAACGACATCTTCGAGGTAATGCGGAGTCCAGACCACCAAGCTCGAGCCTATGGCCACGGACGACAAGAAAAGCAAATCGGTGTGGCGATGATTGGGCACCTCCAAACGACATCGACGTCGGACTAGTCTTAAAGACAAAAGAAATTCGATGGACGACAACTTAATACAACACACAGATGAGGTAACACAAAATCTCCTTTTCATTTCATTCACAAAATATACACTACAAAGCCCGGCAGGCTAAAGAAAGAAGAGCAAAACGACAAAAGCAAGACAAAACAACAAAAGACAAAATGTATGCGTGGAAAGACGAAAGGCCAAAAAGAGCCCTAGGGAAGCTTTGCTCCTTCCGACCTCGAATTATCTGCTTCACCCCTTATCCAGGACTGCCTCAGATTTTCAACTTCTTCTTCTAGCTCTCTCTTTTTCAGCAGCGCATCCTGGAGTGCCCGACGGAGTCGCTAGCTTTCATTCTCTACCTCTCGATGCCTCTTTCTCAGGACCTCAGATTCTGCCTCCGCATCCTTGACGGCCTGCTGCTCGCATGCCAGCTGAATCTTCAATTACTATAGCTCAACCGTCCTCTCCCCAAGGGCGACAGAAAGCCCTTCGGCAGTTCTTCTTAGGGACTGGAGTTTATTGGAATCCCGAGAAGAAGCGAGCTGAGCCCTGTCAGCCAGCTGCCCTTGAAGATGGGCGACTTCATCGGTCGTCACCCTGAGTCTCCCTCTATATTCATCCACCTACCTGCGCCAGCCGGTCCGATGCACGTCATATCTCACCTCGGCATCTTGAAACTACTGCTGAAGGTCGGAGACCTTCTTCGACCACTCCTGATCGCCGTCGGCCCGAGCCAAGAGCCAGGACGAACTTTCCTCCAGCTGGCCAATCCTCTCCTGCGCAGCTAACAGTTCCACCCTGAGAGAACTGATCTTGGCAGCTTGAGCCCAAATTCGATTGCTGGCGCTCTTCTTGTGTTCCTCAAGCTCCTTCGCTAAGTCCACCTTCCTCCGACTGTACTCCATGATCCCCTTCACGTGGAGATTTCAAAAGCGGGTGGCCTCCGAGGTGGCTTCAGAGTAACCCTCCCTTAACCTGCGAAGCTCGCCTTCCATCTTCTTTGACCTTTTTGTCAAATGGAGAACTTCCTTCTTCAGCCGCTGGATCATGGATTTCAGCAAAATTCCCTGGGGCAGGAGAAGTGCTTCGGGAGGACGCTGCCATCGGGAGACCAAAGCGTCAAGACGCATCTCATTGCAGAAAGGAAAACAAAAAGGAGAAAGGAAGAAGGAAGAAGCCATCCACGGTGAGAACTTTAACTTTATTGATAGAATGTTTCTTAAAGACAAAAGGAAAAAAAAATTACAGTAAAAAAAAAAAGTATATACAAGGTCGGAGGTCACAGACCTCAGCGGTAGGAGTTGGGGAGCTCGGTGTCCCTGGAAGAGGGGCTGCGGCAGCAGTAGCAACAGGAGAGGGACCGGCCTCATCTTCAGACTCCTCGCCCAAGAAGCTGAGGTCGAGCTCGAGAAATTTCCTGGCCACCTTCTCCGGGCAGAGCTCGAACCCCTTGATGAATGCTTCTTGGCCGAATCGGATGTTCAGGTCCCTCATCTCCGTGGAGGCCTTGAACTCCTCCACCACAAGACCCCTGGCCTTCGAGACCAGGACCAGAATCTGCTCCGCCAAATTGGCGACCTCGGCCTCCGCCTTTCTCACAGTCTCCTCCGAGGCCTGTTTCTCTTCCTCCCGGGCCTGCTTTTCTGTCTCCAGGGCCTCTTGGAGGGCAACTACTTCAGCGGCCTTTTCTTTGAGGCGAGCGACTTCGGCCCAGTGATGCTCCTCCACCTGGATGGCATCCCTCTTCGCCCGATTCGTCACCTCGATGTTGGCAAGGAGCTGGTGCCCAATCTGCAAGGGTGGTTGGGGGATCAGAACAAGGGTCGGAAAGCCAATTAAATGAAGACTTGTTTACCTCGATAAAGGACCCTAGGGAGTCCCAAACCCGCTGCTCAGGATCGACGCGGTCAATCCTCTCGATGACTTCAGGCAGAATGCAGCCGTCGATCAACCGCTTGATCAAGTCCCTATCATTGAAGGGATTCTCCGGCTCTTCTTCGGAGCCAAGGGGCTCTTCAACGATGGCTCGACGGCTACTCCCCCTGTGGGCCACCGACTTCCTCCTCATCCCCCTCTCGACTCCGGGCGCCTTCGTGGAACGGACCCCCGAAATGGGAGCCCCAGTCGGCGGACTCCTTGAAGAGGCCCGGGGGGCCGTTGGTTCGGTGTCTGAAGGAACGTCGATCGCGGGAGCCGCCTGGACAGGTGCGGTCGAGCTCATTTTCTCCACCCTGGCCTTCTTTGCTGATCCGGAGGCCGCGGCACCTTTTCTTTTATGGGCCTTGAGGCCCCTGGCGAGCATCCGTGCTGCTTCGACGTCCATTCTTAAAAAAAAAAAAAAAAAAAATTGGAAATCAATAATAGGGTGAAAAAGGAAGAAGTGACACGCAAAAAAAAAAAAGAAAAGAAAAGAAAAGAAAAGAAGAGAGAAGAGAAAGAAAGGAAAAGAAGAAGGACGGAAGAAAAGAAGAGAAAAGAAAAGATGGAGTACTCGCAGGATCCTGGGGGCTCAAGCCAATGTTGAACAAAAATTGCTCCCTCAGAAGGTTGGGAAGGGAAGGAGCAAAATAATCAAGAAGCTTTCGGACGGCCTGAAGGTCGTCCTCCCCCAGACTGGGGGTCCGGCGGACAGAGTCCCTCAGAGAGCCCCAAGGGGGCAAGCCCAGCCTCAAAGTTGGGCAGTGGACGAAGAGGTATTTCCCCTTCCAGTTGTGGATTGAAGAGGGGGCCCCTTTCAGCAACCCCTTCTTGCCGAACTGAGGGGAGAAATACCACCATTCCTTCATCGAAGGGTGACGCTTGAAGGTATAGAAGTGCCTAAACAGAGAGAGGGATGGCTGAACCTCAACTACGTGGCAAAGGGAGAGGAACCCTATCAAAAACCTAAAAGAATTTGGAGCAACTGAAGCTAAAGAGATATCTAAGAAGCGGAAAAGGGCGACGACAAAGGACGGGAGCGGAAGCCGGAGTTCGGTACGGAACGCCTCCTGATACAGGCAAAAACGATCGGGTGGGAGAGTGCTAGCCCGGTCGGAGGGGCCAGGAAGCTCTAGGTCATACTCCAGAGGAACTCCATACTGAACCCTTATCAGTAGGAGTTCATCCAGAGTCAGGGAGCAGGGAATGGCGCTCGGTGCAAAAATCGGGCGAAGTCCAGTCCCAAATGTGGGTTCGTCTACAGAATGGGGGTCCTGGGGGGCTGAGGCAGAAGAATTCCCTGAACCGCTAGAGACGGAGGTGCCGGAAGATATTTTGAATGACTTCAAACGAAGACCCTAAAGATCCCAAAAAAAATCAGATGGGACAAGGGACGAGAGGTTGTGGGAGACCAAGTCGGAGGAATACGATAGAAGAAAATGGAGGAGAAAAGGCCCCTAAGAGGCAAGAAGAAAAATGAAGGTCCTGGGACTAACCTAGATCGCTCTGGAGGATGCGGAAGGGCGAGGACAGGGATGACTCGAAAGATGCCTAGGGCCAAAGAAGACGCTAAGGAGGGTCAGGGCTATCAAAGAAAGGGCAGATACCGATAGAACTTTCAGGCAGAAAGGCGGGTTTAAATAGACCCTGGGATCCGATGCCATAATGATCGTGAATCCCCCAGGCCAACCCACGCTCGACGTGTGTCCCACTCACCTCGACAGGCGGCTAAAAGTGGCTGACAGCTGACGGAGCCATTACTGCACCGTACCTGGGCCAACGTACCAGTGGGAATTTTGAAGGGTCCCTTCAAATCATCCCGATTCGAAAAGACTCCAGCACACGCGCATTTAATGCCAAAATATCTGGAGGTGATCGTACACGAGATTCAAGGGGATAACTTTGGCTGCAAAAATTTCTCTGTACTTCATTCGAAATTCAAACTCAGAAGTAGGGGGATTGGTGTTAGGTATAAAATACCTCCCAACCGAAGTTCATGATGGGAGAGACCCTCCAGGGATCCAACTGACTTTCGACCTCCGGCAACATCTCTTCAAACCTCCCAGACGGTTGAGCCTCCGCCACACGCCCAAGTTTTGTCGACGAGCAGGACCCCGTCAGCACCAACCGGACTCTTTGCGATGTCCGAACTACTACGGAAGCCAGATCTCGTCTCCAACTCCAGCCACAGGCAGACTTCGTCCGGACTCCTACGGGAGCCAAACTTCGTCTCCAACCTCAACTGCTGGAAGGCTTCGCCTGGACTCCTACGGGAGCCGAGCTCCGCCCGCGACTTCACTTACAGGTAAACTCTGTCTGGACTCCTACGGGAGCCAGACTTCGTCCCTGACCTTGATTGTAGGTGGACTTCGACCGGACTCCTATGGGAGCCAGATCTCGTCTCCGACTCCAGCTACAGGTAGGCTTTGTCCGAACTCCTACGGGAGCCGAACCTCATCCCCAACCTCAACTGCTGGAAGGCTTCGCCCAGACTCCTACGGGAGCCGAGCTCTGCCCGTGACTTCACTTATAGGTAAACTCCATCCGGACTCCTACGGGAGCCGGACTTCATCCCTGATCTTGATTGCAGGTGGACTTCGACCGGACTCCTACGGGAGCCAGATCTCATCTCCGACTCCAACTGCAGGCAGGCTTCGTCCGGACTCCTACGGGAGCCGAACCTCGTCCCCAACCTCAACTGCTAGAAGGCTTCGCCCGGACTCCTACGGGAGCCGAGCTCCGCCCACGACTTCACTTACAGGTAAACTCCGTCCGGACTCCTACGGGAGCCGGACTTCGTCCCTGGCCTTGATTGCAGGCGGACTTCACAGGTAAACTCCTTTTGGACTCCTACGGGAGCCAGACTTCATCCCTAACCTTGATTGCGGGTGGACTTCGACCAGACTCCTACGGGAGCCAGATCTCGTCTCCGACTCCAGCTGCAGGCAGGCTTCATCCGGACTCCTACAAGAGCCAAACCTCGTCCCCAACCTCAACTGCTAGAAGGCTTCGCCCGGACTCCTACGGGAGCTGAGCTCCGCCCACGACTTCACTTACAGGTAAACTCCATCCGGACTCCTACGGGAGCCAGACTTCGTCCCTGGCCTTCATTGCAGGCGGCTTTGACCGGACTCCTATGAGAGCCAGATCTCATCTCCAACTCCAGCTGCAGGCAGGCTTCGTCCAGACTCCTACGGGAGCCGGACTTCATCCCTGACCTTGATTGCAGGTGGACTTCGACCAGACTTCTACGGGAGCCAGATCTCGTCTCCGACTCCAGCTGCAGGCAGGCTTCGTCCGAACTCCTACGGGAGCCGAACTTCGTCCCCAACCTCAACTGCTGGAAGGCTTCGCCCGGACTCCTATGGGAGCCGGACTCCGCCCACGACTCGAGTTGCAGGTAGACTTCGCCCGGGCTCCTACGGGAGCCGGATCTCGTCCCCGACTTCAACTGAAAGAAGACTCCATTCGGGCTCCTACGAGAGCCGTACTCCAAGCTCTTCTTAGATGGGTAGCTAGCCACATCTCTCCATCAGACACCCCAGTCGAACTTCAGTCGATAGGCCATCACTCCCTGGCAGGCCGCAGCAACGGCCACGACTCTGCTCCACCTCCTGCGACAGATTCCACACGGCTTCATCACTTCCTGACAGGCCATAATAATGGCCACGATCCTGCTCCACTTCCTGCGATGGATACCACGCGATTCTTTCATTTTCTGGCAAGTCACGACAACGGACGCCGCTCTGCCCCCTGTGGCAGACTCCACATGACACGCCCCGGTGATAGCCACGGGTCCACTCCACTACTCTCCACAACAAACTTCCTCTGACTCTGGGTGGCCCACCGTCAGACGGTTACAGGCATCACTATCAGTTTGTTGCCCCCTCTACCTATAAAAGGGGGGTCCTCAGATACGTTATTCTCTAAGCTCTCATTTTTACCTAGAAACTCTGCTAAAATTTTTGTTCGAGCACTCCATTTTTGTTGAGGCAGAGAACTGACTTGAGTGTCGGAGGGTCTTGCCGGAGCAATCCCACCTTCGATTTAAACTTTTTTGCAGGTCCCGACGGCGACCGCGACTCCAGCTTCTCCGGTGCAAGCGGATTTTTGCACCAACAATGATGTACCCTTATATCTCACCTGTATGCCATACCAGTGTCTCCACACTCTTTGATTAAGAGGACAACCAACCCATATGGCCTACAGCGGCCTATGCTTAATAGAAGTTGTCGTCCTTATTAACAGCTTATCATTTGATCGTGAACAGTTTTAAAGACTAATCGATATCCTCTCTTTATCGAACCTAAATAGTCCTAAAGACTTCATCACAACAACGGTGTTCATTAGAAGATAAAATTTGTGATAAAAATACCAAAAATATATTTTATTTATTAACAAATTAATTACAATACAAAGTTACTCAACCTCAATAGATTGACGATTGGCTTTTGGGACATATTTCCCAACAACCCATATACCCTTCAGGAGGTCAGAAGACCCTATTAGATCTACGAGGTGGTAGAGGAACATCAACTAGTGGTTCATTGACTATGGATTCTTGAAGATTTATAGCTCTTGACTCTTCAGAGACTTTCTCTTCGAGCTCCACTAACCTCCCACTGTCGCCATCCTGGATAAACTATTTTTCTAAGAATACAGTGCTTCGACTCACAATCACATTGTGGTCTTATGGAAAGTAAAAGTAGTATCCCATGAATTCTTTTAAATACTCTATAAAGTGTGATATAATAGATCTATCCTCTAACTTGTCCACCATCTGTCTCTTGACATAGGCTGGACATCTTCAAGTCTCAAGATAACCCAGACTCGGCTTCTTACCGAACCATATCTTATACAGTGTGGTAGAAACGAAATTTGGTGGAACCCTATTCAACAAGTGAATGGCAGTTAACAAGACATGTCCCAAAGAAAATAAGGGTGGATTAGTGAAGCTCATCATGAACCTGACCATATCCAATAAGATCCTATTCCTCCTTTCGGATATCTCATTGAGCTGAGGTGTTCCAAGAGGGGTCCATTGAGAGACTACCATTCTCCTTAAGATAAACCAGAAATTTCTAACTAATGTATTCACCTCCTCTATTAGATTGAAGATCCTTAATGGGTTTGCCTGTCTACTTTTCTACTTCATGCCTGAATTCTTTAAACTTTTCAGAGGCCTCAGACTTGTGTTTCATAAGATATACATATTCGTACCTAGACAGATCATCGATAAAGATAATAAAGTAGGTATAACCACCTCTGACTTACACATCAAATGGCCCACATACGTCAGTATGTACCAAGGCAAGTAACTCTATGGCCCTTTCACCATGTCTTACAAAGGGTAACATGGCCATTTTTTTTTGAAGGCAGGATTCGCAAGCTGGATATGACTCTGGATTAAGAGAGCCAAGGATCCTATCTTTTTTCAGTCTGTTTATCCTATCTTCTTCAATATGGCCTAATCTATGGTACCACAAGTACTTCTGATTAATTTCATCTATGAGTCTCTTTTAGCCTATGGCACTCATTATTTACTCGTTTAAGTTCACATTCACATCAATATGCAAGTGATAAAGACTGTCAATTAAAAAATCTCGTGCAACTAATTTATTTCATAAATAAATGAAACAAAAATTTTTATTGAAACTAATTTCAAAATCTTCTTGTACGAGCATAGACACGAAAATCAAATTCTGACAAGCTATAGGAATGTAATAATAGTCTTTTAAATCTAATCTAACACCAGAAGGTCATCGAAGAGGATAAGTGCCAACGATCTCTGCAGCAACCTTTGCTCCATTATCGATCTAAAGGATCATGTCACCTTCCCTCAACCTCTTACTTTCTATCAGATCCTGCATTGAGGTACATATATGAGCACTCGAGCCAGAGTCTAATATCTAATTAAAAATAAAAAAAATTATAAGGTTAGATTCAATTACGAGCATACCTTCAGAAGGCTTATCATCCTTTTTGATCTTTAGACTCTCCAGGTATTTAGGATAGTTTCTCCTCCAGTGGCCTTCAGCATGACAGTGGAAATATTTTCCCTTTGCCTCAGCCACTTTTGGACCATCCTTCTTCGGCTTACTCTCTTTCTTCTGCTTCTTTGTGGATTTAATGTTCTTCTTTTCAGTAGACTTTATCTTGAAAGAAGAAGTCTGCTCCACAGCAAGAACAGTGTCCCTTGAACTCTTCAAAGTACCCTCCATAGTGACCAACATATTGACAAGTTCGAAAATAGTGCAATCAAGTTTGTTCATATGAAAATTCACAATGAATTGACTATAAGAACTAGTAAGAGATTGAAGAATCAGATCTATCTATAATTTATTTTGCATATCCAACTCGAGCTTTTCAAACTCCTCAATGTCCTTGGTCACTGTCATACAGTGCTCATGGACAGACTGCCCCTCACGCATCTTTAGATTGAAGAGTCTTTTGGATACTTCGAAGCATGCAGTATGGCTCTGCTCACCATACAACTCTTGTAGGTGAGTGATCATGGTCCGGACAATGGTTATATGCTCGTGCTGGCTTTGTAACTCATTTGACATGGACGCCAGCACATAGCACTTGACCTGACTATCTTCATCCTTTCACTTCTCAAAAGCAGCTCTTTACTCAGTAGAAGGATGGTTCAGTAGCACTATGAGATTCTAATCGAGAATATGGCTTAACTTTTCTGAGGTCAGGATAATCCTGAGATTTTTGAGCCAATCTTTGAAATTATTATCGGTCAAATGATTGGTTTCAAGAATGCGGGGTAAAGAGTTTGAGGCTGATATTGTAAAACTGTGAGAGTAGAGATTCAAGTTAGACTTTTATATTAAATATTTAATTTGCTTTTAAAAATTTTAAGATACAAATAATGACTCTCACTAATTTATCGGATCCCTCCACTCTCCAGAAAAGAAATAGAAACCCTAACGCGACTAAGGATTCCTAGTGGATGCTGCAATCCCACCGATGACATGCACCTCACCTAACAGTTATTGGTAATATGCATACCGATGCGTAGGCAACTCTTTGCCCAAATACTTCTCTAAGCATATTGCAGCGACTTGGTCTCTAAGTCATGTGGGCTCACCTAACAATTATTACCTATACTTCTTAGTTAAGCTCGACCCACCATTTTCAAGCAGGTGCAAGGCCATCATTGGGTCCCTCACCTAACAGTTATTGGGCCCAACCCCATCCTTATCCTAGAGCAACTCTTTGCTAATAGAGTGGTTGCATGTTTCCAATACAATTGAACTACTATAACCAGTCGAGAACAATCAACGTTGGTAGCACGTCTACACATCTATAATAGTGGAAGACCTATAAACTTAATATTTATGGAAAGATTTAGATTTAGGTCTCATCTAATCAGTCATCATATGATCGATCTAATTGGCATGAGCTAAACAAACCACTAAGCAACCTTATTCAAGACCCAATCTTCCAAATTGACCAGGTAAGTGGAGATTGGTGGGGGTCTCTCCATTGCCTTCTTTAGATATCAATAAATTGGCCAGTTGGCTAATAAAACTAATTAAATAATCATGTCTCATTAATTTACCTTAGACACCAATAGGTCGATTGATCAGAATTGGTTAGCTCAAGTGAATCAGACTCAAACCAACGAGCCAAATTAGGTCCTTAGGTTAATCAATTCTATATATAGGATTCAATTGATTTGATCAACAATAATTATATGATCATTAACTTAATTGATTTGATCTTGATTAATACTTGACTCAATTTGATCAATTACTTAATCGAATTAGACCCATATGATTTAAATCAAAAATCTTAAATATAATTCTATTACATGACCTAATTAATGGTTTTTTCATGACCAAAACTCTCATGCGCAAATATAAATTTTAGATTCTAAAATCATATTTTAGATCTAAATTTTTTACATAAAAATAAATTATAAAATATAAAAATAATTTTTAAATTTTAACACATAAATATATATCATATATATGCATGTAAAATCAGATCTAAATAAAATTTTAGATCTAAGCATGATATCATATATCTCATATACTAATCATAGATCAGATTAAAAGTAAATTTATGATCTGAATATGTAAATATATAACATATATATGGATTAAAATTTAGATCATATAAAAATTTTAAATTTTATGCATGCATCTATATATTACATGAATATGAGCTAAAACTCTTTTTAGATCAAAATTCAGATCTATGCATGCAATAACATATCAACTATATATTTTAAAATAAATCTAAAATTAAATTTTAAATTTAAAGATCTATCTACACATCTCATGTATCAAATAAAAATCTAATTTTAAAATTTTTTTAAAAATATGTATATCAAAATTCAATATATGAAAACCCATAGCTCTGATACCACTGTTGAAATTTGGAGTTTGGTGAATGCATATATATTTCAAAATTTTATTTTCTAAACACCGTAATAAAAAAAAGATTAAAATACTTTTAATCTAAATTATGCATGCATAAAAATATAAAACCACATGGATCTATTTCATATGCTGAAATTGATGTATGTTGAAATTCAGATCGTGATCAAATCACATACCTGTTTCATAATTCTTTTCTTCAAATCTAAATATGAAAGAGAAGAGATTCTCTCTTAACCACACAAGTTCTAGCCTATATAAGTATCCACTCAGGATCAGTCTGGAATAGCCCTCTTTAATCTAATTTTTTTTCTCCAAAAATTTAGCCTGCTGAATCTGAACGACGCCTGAATTACGATCAACACTTGATCTCTTTCCTTGATCTTCTTCTTCTCCTCTTCTCTAAAGCTTCTCCTTACTATGTGCTACTACCAGATGCTAGAAACCAGCAAGAAAGAGGCACCCAACAGCTTTACGCATGGAACACCTTGGGATGCATGTCCCAAGAGAAGGGGCGTGTAGAATACCCAAGAGAGAAGAGAAAAGAGAAGGAAGAGAGGGCATGGAGACCTTCTATAGATGTGGGGGCTACTAGTTTTTGATGCTCTAGGGACCTTAGGGGAGGTCCCTTTAAATAGGCATAAGGATTAAATCCCATTCAATCTCATAATACAAGTCTTACTTGCATTGAGTTTCGTATTAACTTAAGTTATCCAACTTACTTTAGGAGAACCTTTAGGCGCCAACAATTGGAGCCCTTGCACCCATAATTAGACACCCCAAAATACACCCAAGAGATGCCCTATAGGAGAACTAAAAGTCTTCTAATCAATGGACACACCCAACTTGATCAAATCAAGGTGGCACCTACGAATAACTATCAAAAAAATTAATTAGGGACTTGCACCCTTAATTTATATGATCCATAATCTTAGACACTTAACAATTAGAGTCTCATGAATCTTATTCATATAGGTTATTAGCAGATAACTAAGTTAGAATTATTTTATCAAATAAGTAATCCAAACGAAAAGAGAAATTGGATCCAAGCATGTGCTAGCAAGGTTATCATAAACCTAATGGGTTTCTCTAAACCCAATTGATACTTCATAAGCTCAATTGCTAATTGCAGACTTAATCTCTTTATTGTATGATCCCATAGATTCAATTCTATCTGGTAGTGAGATATACAATGATTTTTATCAAAATATTATTGAAACTCTTTTCAATGGATCAGAATAATTCCACTCTAACTCAGTAGGGATTATCGATCCAAAACAATCCTAATGAACTCTCATAATCTACCAGTGATACCTAGCAGTATATAGTAGCAACATAGTATAACTAAAATAAACCTCTAGGTATAGTTAACATATGATTCAGTCCCTCTACCGTGAGTTCTAACTTGATGGCAGGTCATGGATAAATCATCAAACCTCAGCATCAGTCATATGATAGATTCGATTAGTTCAAGTTCAATTGTAACTTCTATAAAAAAATTTTTCATCAATCATACTGCTGTGGCCACAGACTCTTGGTCTTAGCCTCTCCAATCTCATAAGACTACTTCTCTTTATCAAGGTCAATAGATCTTATCTTGATGCGCATCCTACTCCTACAGTGGACCAACTGTCGCCAACATCCACTACAAAGGCTCATTGAGATCCATGTTTATGTGTCAGTCAAACTCCAGCAGTCTCACTGCGAGTAGCAGTACCATCTCAAGTCAAAGGATCAGTCACACAACTACAGTATCAAGACAATCACTGATGATCAAATAGAAATTCAAGTGATCTCTCGTATGGTCACGCTCAATACTAATTATTCTCTAACAACTACCCACATTCGTCGCCCTGTGTCTCTACACAGTAGATCAGAGACTCATCTATCTTGAAGAAAATAATTTGTGCACCAGTCTATCTGGATCTATCACCATCCTCATAATGATCCTATAATCTGAAGTATTTAGAAATTAAACACATGTCTCTAATTCTTAACACCTTGAGAATATATATCAAAACTAATTTTATGGATGATTTAAGAATACATCATACTTGAATGAAAAAGAACTTATCCTTTTATTGATCATATCAATATATTAAGTATAAACTTATGTCCTAGATTTATTATAATGTGTCAGCCATATTGGCTTCTAGGACATACATCTAACAGTTAAAATACCTCATAAATCGATGGATAATGGATTTGCACGAATTAGGTCTTCTAACTGGATTAGACCTAAGGTTGAAATAAATATGGACTAATTAAAAAAATAGATTAAATCTAATCAATAGTTGAATTAGATTAGATCAAAATTTTTCTAGATCAACCTCAATAGTTGTAGCTTGATCAAGCCTATATTTTTGACCATACTAAATGGATCGGATCGTGGCTTAATGATTTTGTTGAAATTTCGTGTGGGGCATGCATAATATTTCAAAAAAAATTTCTAAACATCACAATAGAATAGAAGATTAAAATATTTTTTAATCTAAATCATGCATGTATAAAATAAAGAACACATTGATCTACATCATATGCTAAAATTAAACACATACTAAATTTTATACTAAAATTAAATATGTGATCGAATCACATATCTATTTTATAATTTTTTTCTTCAAATCTGGATCTGAAAGAGAGTAAGTTCTCCTTAAGCCATGCAAGTATCCGATCTTTACGAATATCCACTCAGGATCAACCTAGAACAGCTCTTTTTGGTGTTGATCTTTCTTCTCTAATAACAATCATCTTGCGAATATGAACGAAGTCTGGATCACAATCAACTCTTTGATCCTTTTCTTGATCTTTGTCTTCTCTTCTTTTCTTGCTTTTCTTTTCTTGATTATGAAGCAACCAAGGTCTAAAACCAGCAAAGAAGAGGGGATGCCCAAGCTCCTTTTGGGCATGGAGATGGTGGATGCCCAACTCCTTTGGGCATTGGATCCTAAGGGGAGAAGAGAGGGAGGCATGGGGGGACCTTATGGGAGGTGTGGGCTGCTAAAAATCTAATACAAAGAGCCTTAGAGATGGTCTCTTTAAATAGGCAAAAATTTTGAATCCTATTCAAAATCAAATAGCCCCTTAATACAAGTCCTACTTGCATTAGGAATACTTATTGCCTTAGATATTTGACTCCCTTTAGGATATCCATTACGCGCCAACTATTGGAGCCTTTGCACCTACTTTTTCACACACCACATGGAGCTTAGAGGATGCCCCATACTGGTCCCACATATTCTCTTTTAGGTGGGCATGCCCAACTTAATCAAATCAGGCGGCGCCCCATGCAAACAATCAAAAAATTGATTAAAGGTTTGATCCCTTAATTCATATGATCCAAAAGCCTAAGCACCTAACAATTAGAGTCTAATAAATCTAATTCATTTAGGTTATTAGCAGGTAATTAACTTGAATTAATCTTATCAAATAAAAAATTCAAATGCAAATAAAAAATTAGGTTCAATCATGTGTTAGCAAAGTTATCTTGAATCCAATAGGGTTTCTTTAAACCCAATTGAGACTTCATAAGCACAATTGCTTATTTCAGATCTAATCTATTTGTTGTGTGATCCCATAGGTTCAATTTTATCTGATAGTGAGATATACTATGATCTCTATCATAGTGTCATTGAAACTCTTTTCAGTGGATCGAAATGATTTTACTCTAACTCATCAAGTATTGTCGATCTTGAGCAACCCTAGTGAGCTCTCACAATCCACCGGTGACACCTAGCAGTATGTAGTGACAATATAGTAGAACCAAAAAAGAACCTTAAGGTGTAGTTCATATGTGATTCAGTCCCTCTATCGTGAGTCTCGATTAGATGGCAGGTCATGGATAAATTATCAAACCTCATCATCAGTCATATGATAGATTTGATTAGCTCAAGTCCAATTATGATCCTCATGGAAACTCTTTTTCATTAATCATACTGCCGTGGCCACAGACTCTCAGACTTAGTCTCTCAAATGTCATAAAACTACTCTCTATCAAGGTTAATAGATTCCATCTAGATGCGCATCCTACTTTTATAGTGGACTTACTATCACCAACATCCACTACAAGATTTCAATGAGGCCATGTTTATGCATCAATCAAACTTCAGCAGTCTCACTGCGAGCAATCGTATCATCGCAGATCAAAGGACTATTCATACAACTACAGCATCGAGACGATCACTGATAATTGATTAGAAATCCATGTGATCTCTCGTATGGTTATGCTTAGTACTAGTTATTCTCTAACAACTATCTGCACTCATCACTCAATATCTCTACACTGTAGATCAGAGACTCATCTATCTCAAAAGAAGTGATCTGTGTGCCAGTCTATCTGGATCAATCACCGACTTCATGATGATACTATGATCAAAAGTATTTAGAAATTAATTATACATACCTCTAATTCTCAACACTTTGAGAATATGTATCGAAGTATTAATTCCATGGATGATTCAAAGACACATTACTCTTGAATGAAAATAAAACTAGTCCTTTTATCGATCAAATCAATGTATTAAATATAAAATTATCTCCTAGATTTATTATAATATATCAGTTGTATTGACTTTTAGGACATATATCTAACAGTCCCCTACTTGGACTAAAGCCAATTGACCACTAATCTAAGTCCCATCTTCTCAAGGTATACTTTCATCTTTGGCTGGCTCAATTACTTTGTCAGTAGGTCTATCACGTTGTCCACAGAGTCTACTCTTCACACTTTGATATATTTCTTTTCAAAGTAGTCGCATATAATATGGAACAATCACTCGATGTGCCTTGATTTTTGATGAGATCTTGGCTCCTTAACAAGTGCTATGGCTCTATTGTTGTCGCAATAAAGTGATATGGTATCCGATGTCATTATTCCAAGCTCTGCGATGAACTTCTTAAATCAGAAGTCTTCCTTTGCAGCATCCAAAGCAACGACATATTTAGCTTCTATGGTCAAATCTGCTATGATGGATTGCTTGAAACTCTTTCAGCTGACTATACTACTATTACATGCGAACACATATCCTGATATAGACTTTCTATCATCAGGATCAAACATGAAGTCTGAATCAGTATACCCCTCGACTCATAGCTCAGAAGCTCCTCCAAAGATCAAGAACAAATCTTTAATTCTTCTCAAGTACTTAAGAATATTCTTCATAGCTATCCAGTGCTCCTCATCTGGATTCGACTGATACCTGCTCATGACACTCATAGTAAGGACAATATCAGGTCAAGTATATAGTATGGCATACATGAGGCTCCCTAAGGTCGAAGCATGAGGAATCCTACTCATACACTGAACTTCCTCAGATATGCTTGGACATATCATCTTGGAAAGATGAATACCATGCCTAAGAGGTAAGAATTTTCTTTTAAAGTTTTTCATGCTGAACCTCTTCAGTACTTTCTCTATGTACAGTTTTTGTGACAGAACTAGCATCCTTTTAGATCTATCCCTACAGATCTTTATTCCAAGGATATAGAATATTTTCTACAGATCTTTTATGAAGAATTCTTTGGACAACTATCTTTTGACCGAAGTCAACATAAAAATATTATTCTCAATGAGAAGAATATCATCCACATACAATATGAAGAATGTAATTATACTTCCACTGACCCTCTTGTATAGACAAGATTGCTCTTTGTTCTTGATAAAACCAAACGATTTGATCACATCATCAAAATGAAGATTCTAACTCTAAGAAGCTTGCTTTAATCCGTATATGAAACCTTTGCAACTTACAGACTCGATGATCACCATCACCACATGTGAAACCCAAAGACTGCTCCATATAGATATCTTCCTCAAGATATCCATTCAGGAAGATAATTTTTATATCCATTTACCAAATTTTATAATCATAATAAGCTGCAACAATAAGTAGAGTGCGGATGAATTTTAGCATGGCTATAGGTGAAAAGATTTGCTGATAGTCAATGCCTTCGTGCGGACTATAATCTTTTGCCATAAGCCTAGCTTTCTAGGTCTCTACCTTTTGTAGATCCATTTACACCCAATGGGTATCATATCCTTGGGTGGATCCACTAAGGTCTATACTTGGTTTGAGTGTATCAAGTCAATTTCTGACTTTATTATATCTAACCATTTCTCAGAATCGATGTCAAACATCACCTCATCAAAGATATTAAGATCATCACCATGATCTTTATCTCTCATAAGGAATATTTTTTTTACTTTCTCTGTAAGCATACTCATGTACCTTTTTAGAGGTCGAGAGATCCTGCTAGATCTATGAGGTAGTAGAGGAACATCAACTACTAGCTCATGAATAATAGGTTTCTGAGGATCCATAGCTCTTTACTCTTCAGAGACATTCTCTTCAAGCTGAACAAACCTTCCACTACCACATCCTGGATAAACTATTTTTTTAAGAATATGATATTCTGACTTATAATTACATTGTAATCTTATAAAAAGTAGAAGTAGTATCCCATTGATTCTTTTAGATACCCTATAAAATGAGCTATTATAAATCTATCCTCTAATTTATCAGCCATCTCTTAACATAGACCGAATATCTTCAAGTCTTATGCTAACCTAGACTTGACTTCTTACCATATTATATCTCATATGGTGTGATAGAAATAGATTTTGATGGAACCATATTCAATAAGTGAATTGTAATTAATAAAGCATGTCTCCAAAGATATAAGGATAAATCAGTGAAGCTCATCATGAACCTGACCATATTTAATAGGATCCTATTTCTTCTTTCGGATATCCCATTGAGTTGAAGTATTTCAGAAGGAGTCCATTATGAGACTATGCCATTGTCCTTAAGATATCTCAAAAATTTTTTACTAAGATATTTTTCTTCTCGATCATATCGAAGAATCTTAATGGATTTGTCTGTTTGTTTTTTCTACTTTATTTCTGAATTTTTTGAACTTTTCAAAGACTTCAGACTTATGTTTCATTAGATATACATATTCATACCATGACAGATCATCGATAAAGATGATGAAGTAGCTATAACCATCTCTGACCTGCATATCAAATAGCCCACATGCATCGATGTGTACCAAGGCAAGAAACTCAGTGGTCCTTTCCTCATATCCTACAAAGGATAACTTGATCATTTTTTTTCAAAAGCAAGATTCATAAGTTGGGTATGACTCTGAATCAAAAGAGCCAAGGATCTCATTCATTTTCAATTTGTTTATTCTGTCCTCTCCAATACGGCCTAGTCTATGATGCCATAAGTACTTTTGGTTAATTTTATCTCTGGATCTCTTTTGACCTACGGCACTCACTATTTGTTTAAATTTATATTTACATCAATATGCAAGTGATAAAAACTGTCAATTAAAAGACCATGTGCAACCAATTTATTTTATAAATAAATAAAATAAAAAGTTTTATTGAAATTAAAATCAAATCCATCATGTTCTAGTATAGATACGAAAATTAAATTTTAACTAGCTATAGAAATAAAATAACAGTCTTTTAAATCTAATTTAAATTCTAACGATAATCGAAGAGGATAAGTGCCAACGACTTCTGCAGTAATTTTTACTCCATTACCGACCCATAGGATCATGTCACCTTCTCTCAATCTCTTACTTTCTATTAGACTATGCATTGAAGTATATATATATGAGCACTCGAACCAGAGTCCAATATCCAACTAAAAATAGAAGAAATCATAAGGTTAGATTCAATTATGAGCATACCTTCTGAAGGTTTATCACCTTTTTTAGTCTTCAAGCTCTCCAGGTAAAGTAGACAGTTCCTCCTCCAGTGGCCTTCAGCATCATAGTGAAAATACTTTACCTTTGCTTCAGCCTTCTTCAGAACATTCTTCTTTGGCTTGCTCCTTTTTTTTTCTGCTTCTTCACGGGTTGACTCTTCTTCTTCCAACCAGACTTTCTCTTGGATAAAGAAGTTCACTCCACAGCAAGAATAGTATCCCTTAAACTCTTCAAAGTTCTCTCAGTAGTGACCAACATGTTGACCAGTTCAGATATAGTGTAATCACATTTGTTCATATAAAAATTTATAATAAATTGACTATATGAACTCGTAAGAGATTCAAAGATCAAATCTATCTATAATTTCTTTTGCATATTAAGCTCGAACTTTTCAAACTCCTCAATGTTCTTGATCACTATCATATAGTGCTCATGGACTGACTACCCTTCGTGCATCTTCAGATTGAAGAATTTTTTGGATACTTCAAAGCATGCTGTTTGGCTCTGCTCACCATACAACTCTTACAGGTGAGTGATCATAGCAATGACAGTGAGCATATGCTCATGCTAGCTCTGCAACTCATTTGATATGAAAGACAGCACATAGCACTTGACCCAACTATCTTCATCCATCCATTTTTTATATACTGTTCTTTGCTCAGCAGTAGAACGGTTTGATAATACTAGGGGTTCTTGGTTGAGTACATGACCTAATTTTTTAGAAGTCAGAATATCCTGAGGTTTCTAAGCTAATCTTTATAATTAGTTTTGATCAAATGATTGGATTTAAAGATGTGGGCTAGAGGATTTGAAGCTGACATAGTTTAACTGTGAGAGTAGAGATTCAAGTTAGATTTTTATACTTTAATTTATATTTGCTCTAAAGACCTTAAGAAGCAAATAAAGACTCCAACTATTTTTGGATCCCTCCACTCTCCAGGTGAGAAATGAAAATCTTAACGTGATAAGTGAATTTCTAGTGGGTGCTGCGATCCCATCGATGTCATGCACCTCACTTAACAGTTATTGATAACATGCACATCGATGCATGGATAACTCTTTGCCCAGATACTTCTCTAAGCATGTTGCAGTGACTTGATCTCTAAGTTATGTAGGCTCACCTAATAGTTATTGACCATACTCTTTAGTTAAATCTGACTCACCATTCACATTGTCTGTGGAGTCGACTCTCTTAACCTCGACATAACTTTTTTTGAGGTAATCACGGATCAGATGGAATCGCCGCTCGATGTGCTTGGACTTCTGGTGAGATCTTGGCTCCTTAGCTAGGGCTATGGCATCGTTATTATTGCAATAAAGAGGGATGGCATCTGATGACATCACTCCAAGTTTCACGGTAAACTTCTTATACCAGAATACCTCCTTCGCAGCTTCTGATGCAGCAATGTATTCTGCCTCCATGGTGGAATCAGCAATCACTGTCTGCTCGAAACTCTTCTAGCTGACTGCACCACCATTGTAAATGAAGAAACTCCTAGATGTCGACTTTCGATCATCTATATCAGACATAAAGTCTGAGTCTGTATATCCCTGAATCTAGAGTTCTCCATTCTCAAAGACTAGAAACATATCCTTAGTCCTTCTCAAGTACTTAAGGATATATTTCACAGAAGTCCAGTGCTCTTCGTCTGGATTTGACTGATATCTGCTTGTGACACTCACAGCATGTGCTATATCAAGTCGTATACATAGCATGGCATACATGAGGCTCCCTATTATCGAAGCATAAGGGATCTTGCTCATGTATTCAATCTCCTCAGGTGTGCTAGTGCACATATTCTTGGAGAGATGAATACCATGTCTAAAAGGTACTAAATCTCTTTTGGAGTTTTCTATGCTAAACCTTTTTAGCACCTCTTCTATGTACATCTTCTGTGAAAGTCTGAGCATCCTATTTGGTTTATCTCTATAGACCTTAATACCCAGTATAAAGGATGCCTCTCCTAGATCTTTCATAGAGAACTCCTCAGACAACCATACTTTGACTGAGGTCAACATGGGAATGTCATTTCCAATTAGGAGGATGTCATCTACGTACAATACGAGGAAGATAACTGTGCTCCCACTGACCTTTTTGAACACACATGGTTCCTCCTCATTCTTGATGAAACCAAACATTTTGATCACATCATTGAAACGAGTATTCCATCTCCGAGATGCTTGCTTAAGTTCATAAATGGACCTTTGCAGCTTGCAGACCTTGTGATCATCATCACTGGATGTGAAACTAAGTGGCTGTTCCATATAGATATCTTCCTTAAGATATCCATTTAAGAATGCCATTTTCACATCCATCTGCCATATTTCATAATCGAAATAGGCTGCAACAGTAAGCAATGTGCAGATAGATTTTAGCATGGCTACGGACGAGAAGGTATCCTGATAGTCAATGCCTTCACGCTGACTATAACCTTTCACTATGAGCCTAGCCTTGAATGTCTCCACATTCCCATCTGCACCTATCTTTCTCTTGAAGATCCATTTACACCCAATAGGTACAATACCTTCAGGTGGATCTACCAAGGTCCAGACTTGATTTGAGTGCATCGAGTCAATTTTTGATCTCATTGCCTCTAACCATTTTTCAGAGTCGATATCTGATATCGCCTCATCATAGGTCTTGAGATCATCATCATGAACCCCATTTTTCGTGAGGAATATTTTCTCTACATCTTCTTGTATGGTACCTAAGTACCTTTCAGGAGGATGGAAAACCCTAGTCTATCTACAAGGTGGAAGAGGTTGTGTTAGGACTGATTTTGATTGATTTGGTTCCTCAGGTTCTTTAGCTCGTTGTTCTTGGGAGACATTCTCCTTGAGCTTAATTATTCTTCCGATGCCACCATCTTGAATAAACTATTTTTCAAGAAAAATAGCATTTCGACTCACAATCACATTGTGGTCTTTCGGAATATAAAAATAGTATCCTAATGACTCTTTAGGATATCCTATGAACCGAGCTCTAAAAGATCTGAACTCTAACTTATCCGTCTGCTATCTCTTGACATGAGCCAGACAACTCCAAATTCTGAGATGATTCAGACTTGGCTTCTTACCATGCCATATCTCATATGGTGTGGTAGGAACGGTTTTAGAGGAAACCCTATTCAATACATATATTGCTGTCATGAGACAATATCCCCAAAAAAATTCAGGAAGGTCCATGAAGCTCATCATGGAATGGACCATATTTAATAGGGTCCAATTTCTCCATTCTGAAATCCTGTTGAGTTGAGGCGTTCCAGGTGGAGTCCATTGAGAGACTATGCCATTGTCCTTAAGACAGTCTAGGAACTCCCGACTAAGGTATTCACCTCCTCGATTTGATCGAAGAACCTTAATGGGCTTTCCTGTTTATTTTTCTACTTCATGTCTAAATTCTTTGAACCTTTCAAAGGCTTCAGACTTGTGTTTTATTAGAAACACATATCCGTACCTAGACATATCATCGATAAAGGTAATGAAGTAGACATAGTTACCTCTAGCCGGCACATCAAATGGGCCGCACACATCCGTATGTACTAGGGCAAGTAGGTTTGTGGTCCTTTCCCCATGTCCTACAAAAGAGAGTTTGGTCATTTTGCATTGAAGGCATGATTTACAAATTGGATATGACTCAGAAGTCAACAGACTCAACAGCCCAGATTTCTCCAATTTGTTAACCCTATCTTCCGCTATATGACCTAGCCTTAGGTGCCACAGATACCTATTATTTAGACTATCTCTAGGCCTTTTAATTCTGATGGCATTCACATTTTGCTCGATATTAAATACAGATACATCAATATATAGCTGATAGAGATCGTTAATAAGAAAACTATTTACAACTTTATTATTTTTATAAAATATGTTACAATAGTCTTTATGAAAGCTAATCACATAGCCTTCTTGTGCTCAACATGAAATAGAAATCAAATTCCTGCTTGCTGCAGGCACATAATAACAATCTCTAAGAAATAAATCTAATCCTAACGGTAATCATAGAGGGTCGGTTTCCATGGCCACAGCAGTAACTCTTGCTCCATTCCCAATGCGTAGGATCATCTTCCCATCCCTCAGCCTCCTGCTCTCCTCAAGACCCTGCATAGAAGTACACAAATGAGCACTAGATCCAGAGTCAAGCACCCAACTAGATGCAGAAGAAATCGTAAGATTAGATTCTAAAATGAGCATACCTCCAGAAGGACCATCCTTCTTGTTCTTCAAGGTGGTCAGGTACTGAGGATAGTTTCGCTTCCAATGGCCGTCTGATTGGCAGTGGAAATATTTTTCCTTATCAGCAGCCTTCTTCTTCGGTTCTGTCTTCTTCTTCTTGCCATCCACCTTCTACTTCTTTGCAGACTTTTTTTTCTTTCAAAAAGATTTTCTCTTGGAAGAAGTCCACTTCACAGTAAGAACTGAGCCTTTTGAACCTTTCATGGAAAGCTCAGCCATAACCAGCATGTTCATTAACTTGGCCAGGGTACACTGCATCTTATGCATATGAAAGTTCATAATGAACTGACCATATACATCGGACAAGGACTAAAGGATCACATCAATCTGAAAATTTTTGTCTAAGATGATACCGAGCTTCTCAAGCTCCTCAAGATCCTTGATCATTGTCAAACAATGATCTTGAACTGACTGTCCATCACGCATCTTGGCCTTAAAAAGTCTATGACAGACTTGATACTTGGCCGTGCGACTCTGTTCACCAAACAACTCTTGTAGGTGAGCCAATATTTGGTGGGTAGTCAAAATATTCTCATGTTGGTGCTGCAAGTCATCAGACATTGTATCCAATATGTAGTACCTTGCTTTGTTATCATCATCCATCCACTTTTTCAGAGACGCTCTCTGTTCAGCAGTCGGACGTGCTGGCATGGCAGGTGGGTCTTGGTCTAAGACATGAGTCAATTTTTTGAAACTTAGAATAATTCTGTAGTTCCTCAACCAGTCCTTGAAATTGGGTCCGGTCAATCTGTAGGTGTCTAGTATTTTGGTCAAGGGATTTGAGGTAGACATGTTTCCTGTAGAGAGTCGAAAGTTTTTAGTTAGATTTTGTAATCAGACTTAATCAATTTATTTAGGAGTTTCATTTTTAAACAAACTAGGCTCCCACTATTTCCTCAGACCCTTACACTCCCTAGGTAGAGATGTGAAAATCTCCGTGATCAATGATTTCTAGTAGGTGGTGCAGTCTCACCGACTGGCTCATCACCTCACCTAATAATTATTGGTGATGGGTCAACCAATGAGTGGACAACTCTTGTCCAATGATTCTCTAATCATGGTGCACCCAAAACTTGATCTCTAATTCATGAAGCTCACCATATCCAAAATATTGCTCCAATCCTTAGTTAAGCCAAACCCACCATTTGCACGAACTAGATTTCTGATTGGGTCCCTCATCGTATCCAGAATATTGAGTCCAACCCATCCTCTAATCCGTAGCATCCAATGCCTAATGGACATGCTTGCATCTTTTCGATGCAACTGAGCTACTGTAACCAGTCGAGAACAATCAACCCCGGGAAGGGCCCGTACATCCACAATGGTGGAAGACCTAGACTTAATATTTTCTTAGGAAAATTTGATTTAGGTCTCATTAAACTTGACTTGACATGTCATAACAATTATAACTAACCTAGTGGCATGGGTAAGCTCGAATTGTTAGCCACCTCAAATCAGAACTAAGTCGACATATATGGCCAGGTAAGTGAGACCGATGGGAGGGATATGCCATTAACTCGACAAGAATGCATTCGAGTCGAGTAGCTCCCAATTAAAAATTAGTCGGTCGCATCTGCCCAACTTACCTTAGACACCAAATTGTCGAACCAAAACTAATTGGGTTAGCCTACAATCCAGGCTCTAACCTCTAAGCCAAATTAGGTCTTAACTTGATCGAGTCATATCTAAATGTGATTCGACCTTGACCCAGACTTAATCCTATTAGGCTGGTCAATTATTAGCTTTCATGATCCCACCTAACCAACTTTTGATTCGGTTTGATCAACCGCTAGACCTAATTGAGCTACCCAAGCCCGAACCCAATTTTATGAAAATATCTTAGATCTAAAATTCTTAATTTTAGACCTAACTTAATTTTATAAGCTTAATTCATTAATTAAGTTTGGGTTCATAAACAAAGCATGTAAAATAAATTTTAGGATTTCAGGATCTAGAGTTTTATAGAAAAGTAAGTTTTGATTTCTGATTAAGGATGAATGCGCGGCACCCCTACACGTCATATGAACACCCCATTGAATGAGAGGAGAGGGCTTTTAAACCCTACTTCATTCTTGTGACCGGACGGCCATGAGGAATACCTTAACCAGAAATATAAATTTAACTACAAAATTAGTTAGATCTAAATTAATATATCACATATACAATTTAAGATCTAACTAATATATGCTTTGCATACATCTCATGTATCAAAAATTGATCTAATTAATATGCTTTCAGATCTGATACATTACATGTAATATCTAAAAAATAAAATTTAAATTAAATTTTCAAAATTAAATTTATTCTAGACAAGTTACTGGAATAATTCTATAACTAGTCTAGGCATGCAACAGATCAATTTTATGAAAAATTTAAAATTTTATTTTTTATTTTTTGATCTAATTATAATACTTATAATATCAAAAAATAAATAATAAATTAGATTTAATTTATATTTTAATCTTATTAAAATATAAAACTTAAGACTGTTCATGGATTCAACTAATCCTAGTCTAGTCATGCATCTCATGCATGTTAGATCTTCTTAGATTTAATTTTAAATATTTTAATTTTAGATCTTATCATATCTGATGTGATATATAAAATTTTTTAAATATCAGATAAATAAATATAAAAATTAGATCTAAATTAGATCTGAAGTAGAGCCAAAAACCTGGCTCTGATACCAGTTGAAGGAAAAATCATCTTTTTCCTTTGTAGGATGTTCCAGATTTCATCAAATCTGGGGCAAAATAATTTTAAAAAAAAATTATCTTATATTTATTTTAGATCTAAGTCTCTAGATCTAATCTTCATATCTAATATTAAGTCTAAAATAAATCTAAAAGGAATGAAGAAATAAGTAATACCTCAAGGGTAATCTGATTACCCTGTAGATGATCTCAGCACAGTCCGAGGTCTGATGTAGCCATGCAAGCACCTGACCTCTACCGATATCCACTCAGGTAGGACCTGAAATGTCTTCTCTTCACAAATCTATGCTCCAAAAATCAGATCTCTATCTGATTTGAAAGTGCTTCAGAACTCCTTCTGAAGTTGGAGCAGTAGCCTGTCGAAGATGTCCTGCAGCCTTCCTGTTCCAGGCATCACCATGCCTTTTTCTTGCACCAGATGAATGTCCAACTCCTTAGATGTGAAGAGGGGAGATAGAAGAGCAGGGAGGATGTGGAGAAGAGAAGAGGATTCTCATTTTGGCTGGGTATTGAGTAGAAACTCACAAACCCTAGGCGCAGACAGGGATTTTATAGACCCTGTATGCTGCGCAATGCCACATCATTCGACCAATCAAAAAATTTCAATAAATTTTAAAAAAATTTTGATTGGTGGAGTCATGTCATCTAATCACATCAAATAAGAACCCCCACTCTCTCTCCTATGTTGGCACCAACTTTGGATAAGCACAAGCAAGGTGGCGCCAAAGAGTCCATGTTTATCAGGACTCTTTCATTCTTATCCATTTCGGGCGCCACTTTAATCCAATTGGGCTCATGCCATAATCTGATTATGGCACCCAATTTGATGTGGTTTAAGCATGTGGACACTCTACAAAAATCCTTCAATGAGCTCTCTTCAGTTTAAGACCCATATGTCAACATTTGATAGATGTCCTAAAATGAAATTGGCAGGTGACAGAAATTAGCAGGTGCTTGTCTTAAATTCATCTCATGAATTAAGACAAGTCTTTTCTGAACTGAACAAGCTTCATTTAGACTGAAAAAAATCTTTTCATGATTCTCTGGATGAGTCAAATCACATTTGGCTTAGTAGAGACAGAAAAGATTATACGAGGAGAAAGTTAGGCTCAATCGAGTGCTAGCACGATTTTCTTGAACCTAATTGGATCTAATCCAAATCAATTGGATTAACCCAATTGATGATATCCAGACCCTAACTCTTGTTAGTGTGACCCAGTTAGGTTTAATTCTGTATGGTAATGAGATATGTCGTGATCTCATCATCGAAACTCATTTCGATGGATCAGAACTCTTCTGATTCAGACAATTAGAATGATCGATCATCAATATCATTCTAATTATTCTCAAAATCCACCAGTGATACCTAGCAGTATATGGTGGCAACCTATCAGAACTGAAGATGAACCTCTCGGTGCAGCTACCTGTGTGATTGAGTTCCTCTATCATGAGTCCCGACTGAATTAGGGTTAAGGTGAACTCATCAAACCCAACATCAGTCATATGAATCAATCGATCGATCCGAGTTTGATGTGAAACCCTAATGAAAATTCTTTTTTCATTATTTCACACTGCCATGGCCATGAGCTTAAGGACTCGATCTTTCGATCATCATAGGACTACTCCTCTCATCTACCGAGGTTGATAGATCCCATCTTGGTGCGACCTAGTTCCTACAATGAATATGCTATAGCCAACATACACCTCAGGGTTTCGAATGGCTAGGAGATCGAGTTATAGTATAGTCAAACTATAACACACTCAAGGTGAACTATCGATGCACCTCAGGTCAAAGAATTAGACACACAACTACAGCATCGAGCTAGTCATCGACGAGAAGGTAGACTTCTTTATGACTGCTCGAGGTGGTCACGCTCAGTACTCTCATTCTCAATAAATACCTATACTCTCACTCCGGTGTCTCCACACCGTAGACTCAAAATACATCTATCCTAAGGAAGCGATCATACACCAACCTTTTGGATCGATCACCATCCTCGTGATGATCCTATGGTCAGGAGCTGTTTATGAGTTAGTTATGTAAATTCATGCCTTAAATTTTTAACTCTTGAAAATATGAATTGACATTCCTACTAACTCAAAGGATGTATAACAGACACAATGTACACAATGTGATAGAAGAATAATCCATTTATTGATTTATAGTCAAAATTATAAATTTGCCCTTAGATTTGTACAGGAATGTGTTAGCCAATCTGGCATCTAGGGCACACATCTAACAGAACTTAATATTTATCGAGAGGTTTAAGTTTAGACCTCATCTAATCAGCCATTATATGTTCGATCTAATTGACATGGGCTAAACCAAACCACCAAACAACCTTATTCAAGACTCAATCTTTCAAATTAACCAGATAAATGGAGATCGATGGGGGTCCCCCCGTTGTTTTTTTTAGACACCAATAAATTGATCAAGTCAGTAAATAAAATTAATTAAATAACCACCTCTCAATTACTTACTTTAGACACTAATAGGTCAATTGGTTCAAATAGTTTAGCTTAAGTGAATCATGCTCAAGCCATCAAGCCGAAATAGATTCTTAGGTTAATCGATTCTACATATGAAATTTAATCGATTTGATCAACAATAATTGCATGATCTTAAATTTAATTAACTTAATTTTAATCAACACTTGACTCAATTTGATCAATTACTTAATCGAACTAGATCCATTGTATTCAAATTAAAAATCCTAGATGCAATCTAATTACATGACCTAATTTTTGATTTATCCATAACCAAAATCCTTATGCACAAACACAAAATTCAGATTCTAAAATCAAATTTTAGATCTAAATTTTTTGCATGAAAAGTAAATTTTAAATCATAAAACTAATTTTCAGATTTAATATACAAACATATATCTCATATATGTACGTAAATTCAGATCTAAACAAAATTCAGATCATAACACGATATCATATATCTCATATGCAAATTATAAAACATATTAAAACTAATTTTTAGACTTAAATATATAATCATACATCTCATATATGAATCATAAATCAAGTCAAAATAATTTTCAGATTTATGCATGCATCTATATATCATATATACATGAACTAAAAATCTATCTAGAATAAATTTCAGATCTATGTAAACCTTCACATATCAAATATATGATCTAAAAATTAAATCTAAAATAAATTTTAGATTCAAAGCAATCATCTATGCATCTCATGTATCAAAAAAATTAGATTTTAAAATTTTTTTCAAAAATATATATGTCAATTTCATGCATATAAAATCTCTCGCTTTGATACTATTATTGAAATTTTATGTCGAGACATGTATGTATGTTTTAAAATTTTTTTTCTAAATATTGTTAAAAAATATATCTCAAAAGTCAATCGTCAAGCTGTTGACGGTTGAGCAACCAAGTATTGTAATTGATTTGTTAATAAATAAAATATATTTTTAATTTTTTCATCATAAGTTTTTATCTTCTAATGAACTCCGTTGTTATGATGAAGTCCTTAGGACTATTTAAGTTCAATAAAGAGAGAATTTATCGATTAGTTTTTATAATTATTCACGATCAAATGATAGACTGTTAATAAGGATGACAGCTTCTATCGAGCATAGGTCACTGTAGGCCATATGGGTTGGTTGTCCTCTTAACCAAGGAGTGTGGAGACACTGGTATAGCATACAGATGAGATGTAAGGGTACATCATCATTGAATTGACCAACTTCAAAGCATTCTGCTATCAAGAATATCTCTAAAGGGATATAGGTATAAGTGTCCCTTAGACCTAAGATCGCCTCAGTGACTTACAAGCAACTCACTGTGCTTTGGTACTGGACTAACTAAATTTTTAATTCAGTAACAGAAGGCTTCTGGGCACAATCAAGTACTTGCAAAGTTAAAATATGATTGAGATGGGATTGACCACTCCAAGAGTTGGAGAAGAATGAGTCACTGTATTTTAATTTAGCAAAACCTTGATCAGGATAAACCATCAGATGGAATTTATATTTTGAAATACAATGTGGACAACCTGATCAGAGTTGACAGTTGAACTCTGAGGTGTCCTATGATCATTTTGGTTAAGAAGATAAATTATATGAAAATTATATCCGCATGGGTTCTAAGGAAGTTGTTTTATATATTCGACCTATCCGACCATCGGGTACCATTGCTAGATGGTCACTTCGATTGGTACAAAAATTTATTTCTATACTATCGATATAGGTTTGGACCTATGAGGTCACACACATTAGAGTTCACAATCTGATCAGATGGTTGATCAACGATTAAGAATCGTTCTAGGGTTAAACAATCAATACGATTGACATTTAACCTAGTGCAAGTGTTGCAGAAGGATCGATTAGCAATTTGATTGCTAATTGACTTAATTTGATTAAGTTAATGGTTTGAGATTAAATCTAATTAAATATAATTTAATTAAATTTAATTTAGACTTGATTGGATCAAGTCCAATTGGTTTATTGGATAAGCCAAGTGCAAGGAAAAATTAATCCTGGTTCAATTAGGATTTGGATCAACCTAATTTCTAATTTGATTAAAAAATTAAAATAGATTTAAATCTAATTTAATCTGATTAAATTAGGTTTTTAATTAGATTAAGACCAATTTTAATTAGGTTGATCTAATTTTGGTTTGATTTGATTTGAGAAACCAAATTAAAACAAGTCATAAGATAGAATCCTAGTAAGACTAGGATTCTACCTTGCGCCACATAAGTCCCCCACACCCTCTCTCTTATTCCATGCCAATTCCCTCTTATTTTGTGTGACAAAAATCCTCTCCCAGGTCTTCACCACATCCAAAATATTTCCTCTTCTTTCTTATATGAAAGATGGTTGTGGATCAAATTTCAAATTCTATGAGATAGAATTTTACAAATCCAAAACTCTTTCCTTTTTGCATCGATTTTATCCAAATTTTTTTTGAGATTTTCGTGGCTTTTATGGCACTTGATAGGAATCCTTTGCTATTAGTCCATACACAAAAAGGAGGGGGCACCCAAGAGTTGGGCACCCCTTATCTTGCCATGTTTGGATAAACCTTGACTAGATATTTGACCTAGATAAAGACTCTATCATATCTCTCTATATAAAATGAATTTCTTTATAAAATTTTGGTGAACAATAGATCAAAGAGAGAACTTTGGAGAGTCCAAAATTTAGAGAGAAAGAAGGTTGGAGCATAGAGATATAATAGACACAATATAGGGGTGTCTAGAGAGAGAAAAGAGAAGAAGAAGAGGGTCTTCTTCTAGGGTTGTTGTGTTCATCTCTTTTCTTCCTCCATCTTGTGTTTTCTGAGAGTGTCTCAGATCTGAAACTCCTCCTCCTACTTCTCATCTTTGAAATAGTCCAAATCAAGAAGAAGGAGGTACCTAATCAACCATCGAAGAAGGATCAGCGCAGTACTAGCATACTATGCTGATTTCCTGAAGTAGGACTTCTGATCGAGATTCGTGGGCTCGTGTGGATGACTCCTAGAGGTCGGATGCATGTGTGGCTCATAATATAATCCTCAAGCCCAGATCAACAAGGGTAGAACGTCTAACTTGTAAGGTAATAGATCTGATCTATTGTTTATTACATACATTAGATGTAGCATAGAAACATGTTAATATGATCAACATGTAGTTCATTCTCTATATATTTTAATTTTTGATTTAATGCCATGTAATAATCATATAATAAGATCTTAAATCTAAAAATTTTCTAATTTTATAAAATAAATTTTGATTTATTTTAATCTTTCGCTGCATGATCTTGAAAATGTTTCAAGATCTAACCCTGAAATCCTAGATCTGGTTCCTTTAATTGGTATCAGGTTGTTTATTACATGATTATTTATACATGCTTAGATTCTTTCTTAGATTAGATCTAATTTATAATCTGATTATTAAATCTAAAATTAAAATTTTTAGATCAATCACGATCTGCAAGGTGGTCCTGCTATAAGGTTTACCCCTTACAGTGCAAAGGTTGTCCTAGTTCGTGTAGATCTATCTTTAATCATAAATTTGTTAGATATGATCTAGATTAAATTTATGATTTATTAAATTTAAAAAATATTTAAATCTAAAATAAAATCTCTTTGTTAATATAACCTACATAAAGAACCATCATATTTTTATTTGAAAAATTTGCACAGTTTAAAGTTAAAATTATTTTAATTACATGAACTTGTTTAGATTAGATTTAAAGTAGTTTTTATGTTTATTTCATTTGCATCTTGATTATGAATCAAACATGCAACTTGGTTGGTGAAACCATATTGTAAAATTATTTTACAAATATAAAAATTATTTTCAAAAAAGTCGAACCCCAACCCTCAGCCCAAACTTAATTGAGAATTAAGAAGTTGTTTTGATTAGGTTCTAGGATTGTGAATTGAAGAATCTAAGACACAAATCATAACACATTGGGGTTAATGGGGTTAGTGAAAATTAGATCCATTAATTGGGTGAGATCGAAGGTTGGATTAAAGATGGACTTAATTAGAGAATTGACTAAATCTAATCAATTGTTGTCTTAGATTAAGTCAAAAATTCTCTAGATCAATTACAATAGTTATAGTTGGTCAAGTCCATGTCTTTAACGAGAACCAAATAAACTTGATTCTTGGCTAAGCAGTCTAGCACGAACTGTTAGGTTGATCCAATCGAAACTAATTAAACCAGTTGGTGTCTAAGATAAACCAGACTGGTGGTTTTTAATTGGGAGCTCACTTTCCTGGTTATTTCGATGATGTCTAAGGCAAGCTTTGGCAGACCCTCCCATCGATCGAACTTACCTGACCTCTTGGCGAAATTATATTTTGATTAAATCACTTGACTATTCGAGCTGACCCATGTTAGCTAGGTAAATCAGTATGATTGATTAGGTACTCCTAGACCAGCCCTTTTAATGACTTCCTTTAAGCTGACTTGGTGAAGCCAGTGGGAGGATCATGATAAGCTGGGTTCATCTGATCTCATCCTCTAAAATCAATTAAATCTTTTAAAATTATTAAGTCCTTAAAATAAAATAGTTATGGTGATAACTAGATCATAGCCTCCCATTAAGTGGATGATAATGGTCCATCAGTTGGATAATCATTGGAGGCCCAAAGGCCTGGTGCTTATTGGCTGATACAGGATGGTGCCTCTGTCACTGATCATGTATTGTACATGATCAAGCTGATGGAGTATTTGAGCAAGCTCGACTTTTTCTTGCATGAGCAGCTTGGAAAAGATGCAATACTGAACTCGCTGCCTAAGTCTTTATCTCCAATTTCTCACTCATTATAGAATGATAAAGTCTGAAGTAAACTACCATGGGTTACTGGGGTTGCTTTCAGAAACTCTGAGAAGGATCACCAACTCTATAAGGAGTCGGTGAACTTAGTGGGAGGTTCATCTTCTAGTTCTCGACCCTTTAAGAAAAAGAAGAAGAAGAAAGAAAGTGAAGAAGG
>NW_027332424.1:5048215-5073215 GCF_000442705.2 Elaeis guineensis
CTTGCTCCATTCCCAATGCGTAGGATCATCTTCCCATCCCTCAGCCTCCTGCTCTCCTCAAGACCCTGCATAGAAGTACACAAATGAGCACTAGATCCAGAGTCAAGCACCCAACTAGATGCAGAAGAAATCGTAAGATTAGATTCTAAATGAGCATACCTCCAGAAGGACCATCTCTTGTTCTTCAAGGTGGTCAGGTACTGAGGATAGTTTCGCTTCCAATGGCCGTCTGATTGGCAGTGGAAATATTTTTCCTTATCAGCAGCCTTCTTCTTCGGTTCTGTCTTCTTCTTCTTGCCATCCACCTTCTACTTCTTTGCAGACTTTTTTTTCTTTCAAAAAGATTTTCTCTTGGAAGAAGTCCACTTCACAGTAAGAACTGAGCCTTTTGAACCTTTCATGGAAAGCTCAGCCATAACCAGCATGTCATTAACTTGGCCAGGGTACACTGCATCTTATGCATATGAAAGTTCATAATGAACTGACCATATACATCGGACAAGGACTAAAGGATCACATCAATCTGAAAATTTTTGTCTAAGATGATACCGAGCTTCTCAAGCTCCTCAAGATCCTTGATCATTGTCAAACAATGATCTTGAACTGACTGTCCATCACGCATCTTGGCCTTAAAAGTCTATGACAGACTTGATACTTGGCCGTGCGACTCTGTTCACCAAACAACTCTTGTAGGTGAGCCAATATTTGGTGGGTAGTCAAAATATTCTCATGTTGGTGCTGCAAGTCATCAGACATTGTATCCAATATGTAGTACCTTGCTTTGTTATCATCATCCATCCACTTTTTCAGAGACGCTCTCTGTTCAGCAGTCGGACGTGCTGGCATGGCAGGTGGGTCTTGGTCTAAGACATGAGTCAATTTTTTGAAACTTAGAATAATTCTGTAGTTCCTCAACCAGTCCTTGAAATTGGGTCCGGTCAATCTGTAGGTGTCTAGTATTTTGGTCAAGGGATTTGAGGTAGACATGTTTCCTGTAGAGAGTCGAAAGTTTTTAGTTAGATTTTGTAATCAGACTTAATCAATTTATTTAGGAGTTTCATTTTTAAACAAACTAGGCTCCCACTATTTCCTCAGACCCTTACACTCCCTAGGTAGAGATGTGAAAATCTCCGTGATCAATGATTTCTAGTAGGTGGTGCAGTCTCACCGACTGGCTCATCACCTCACCTAATAATTATTGGTGATGGGTCAACCAATGAGTGGACAACTCTTGTCCAATGATTCTTAATCATGGTGCACCCAAAACTTGATCTCTAATTCATGAAGCTCACCATATCCAAAATATTGCTCCAATCCTTAGTTAAGCCAAACCCACCATTTGCACGAACTAGATTTCTGATTGGGTCCCTCATCGTATCCAGAATATTGAGTCCAACCCATCCTCTAATCCGTAGCATCCAATGCCTAATGGACATGCTTGCATCTTTTCGATGCAACTGAGCTACTGTAACCAGTCGAGAACAATCAACCCGGGAAGGGCCCGTACATCCACAATGGTGGAAGACCTAGACTTAATATTTTCTTAGGAAAATTTGATTTAGGTCTCATTAAACTTGACTTGACATGTCATAACAATTATAACTAACCTAGTGGCATGGGTAAGCTCGAATTGTTAGCCACCTCAAATCAGAACTAAGTCGACATATATGGCCAGGTAAGTGAGACCGATGGGAGGGATATGCCATTAACTCGACAAGAATGCATTCGAGTCGAGTAGCTCCCAATTAAAAATTAGTCGGTCGCATCTGCCCAACTTACCTTAGACACCAAATTGTCGAACCAAAACTAATTGGGTTAGCCTACAATCCAGGCTCTAACCTCTAAGCCAAATTAGGTCTTAACTTGATCGAGTCATATCTAAATGTGATTCGACCTTGACCCAGACTTAATCCTATTAGGCTGGTCAATTATTAGCTTTCATGATCCACCTAACCAACTTTTGATTCGGTTTGATCAACCGCTAGACCTAATTGAGCTACCCAAGCCCGAACCCAATTTTATGAAAATATCTTAGATCTAAAATTCTTAATTTTAGACCTAACTTAATTTTATAAGCTTAATTCATTAATTAAGTTTGGGTTCATAAACAAAGCATGTAAAATAAATTTTAGGATTTCAGGATCTAGAGTTTTATAGAAAAGTAAGTTTTGATTTCTGATTAAGGATGAATGCGCGGCACCCCTACACGTCATATGAACACCCCATTGAATGAGAGGAGAGGGCTTTTAAACCCTACTTCATTCTTGTGACCGGACGGCCATGAGGAATACCTTAACCAGAAATATAAATTTAACTACAAAATTAGTTAGATCTAAATTAATATATCACATATACAATTTAAGATCTAACTAATATATGCTTTGCATACATCTCATGTATCAAAAATTGATCTAATTAATATGCTTTCAGATCTGATACATTACATGTAATATCTAAAAAATAAAATTTAAATTAAATTTTCAAAATTAAATTTATTCTAGACAAGTTACTGGAATAATTCTATAACTAGTCTAGGCATGCAACAGATCAATTTTATGAAAAATTTAAAATTTTATTTTTTATTTTTTGATCTAATTATAATACTTATAATATCAAAAAATAAATAATAAATTAGATTTAATTTATATTTTAATCTTATTAAAATATAAAACTTAAGACTGTTCATGGATTCAACTAATCCTAGTCTAGTCATGCATCTCATGCATGTTAGATCTTCTTAGATTTAATTTTAAATATTTTAATTTTAGATCTTATCATATCTGATGTGATATATAAAATTTTTTAAATATCAGATAAATAAATATAAAAATTAGATCTAAATTAGATCTGAAGTAGAGCCAAAAACCTGGCTCTGATACCAGTTGAAGGAAAAATCATCTTTTTCCTTTGTAGGATGTTCCAGATTTCATCAAATCTGGGGCAAAATAATTTTAAAAAAAAATTATCTTATATTTATTTTAGATCTAAGTCTCTAGATCTAATCTTCATATCTAATATTAAGTCTAAAATAAATCTAAAAGGAATGAAGAAATAAGTAATACCTCAAGGGTAATCTGATTACCCTGTAGATGATCTCAGCACAGTCCGAGGTCTGATGTAGCCATGCAAGCACCTGACCTCTACCGATATCCACTCAGGTAGGACCTGAAATGTCTTCTCTTCACAAATCTATGCTCCAAAAATCAGATCTCTATCTGATTTGAAAGTGCTTCAGAACTCCTTCTGAAGTTGGAGCAGTAGCCTGTCGAAGATGTCCTGCAGCCTTCCTGTTCCAGGCATCACCATGCCTTTTTCTTGCACCAGATGAATGTCCAACTCCTTAGATGTGAAGAGGGGAGATAGAAGAGCAGGGAGGATGTGGAGAAGAGAAGAGGATTCTCATTTTGGCTGGGTATTGAGTAGAAACTCACAAACCCTAGGCGCAGACAGGGATTTTATAGACCCTGTATGCTGCGCAATGCCACATCATTCGACCAATCAAAAAATTTCAATAAATTTTAAAAAAATTTTGATTGGTGGAGTCATGTCATCTAATCACATCAAATAAGAACCCCACTCTCTCTCCTATGTTGGCACCAACTTTGGATAAGCACAAGCAAGGTGGCGCCAAAGAGTCCATGTTTATCAGGACTCTTTCATTCTTATCCATTTCGGGCGCCACTTTAATCCAATTGGGCTCATGCCATAATCTGATTATGGCACCCAATTTGATGTGGTTTAAGCATGTGGACACTCTACAAAAATCCTTCAATGAGCTCTCTTCAGTTTAAGACCCATATGTCAACATTTGATAGATGTCCTAAAATGAAATTGGCAGGTGACAGAAATTAGCAGGTGCTTGTCTTAAATTCATCTCATGAATTAAGACAAGTCTTTTCTGAACTGAACAAGCTTCATTTAGACTGAAAAAAATCTTTTCATGATTCTCTGGATGAGTCAAATCACATTTGGCTTAGTAGAGACAGAAAAGATTATACGAGGAGAAAGTTAGGCTCAATCGAGTGCTAGCACGATTTTCTTGAACCTAATTGGATCTAATCCAAATCAATTGGATTAACCCAATTGATGATATCCAGACCCTAACTCTTGTTAGTGTGACCCAGTTAGGTTTAATTCTGTATGGTAATGAGATATGTCGTGATCTCATCATCGAAACTCATTTCGATGGATCAGAACTCTTCTGATTCAGACAATTAGAATGATCGATCATCAATATCATTCTAATTATTCTCAAAATCCACCAGTGATACCTAGCAGTATATGGTGGCAACCTATCAGAACTGAAGATGAACCTCTCGGTGCAGCTACCTGTGTGATTGAGTTCCTCTATCATGAGTCCCGACTGAATTAGGGTTAAGGTGAACTCATCAAACCCAACATCAGTCATATGAATCAATCGATCGATCCGAGTTTGATGTGAAACCCTAATGAAAAATTCTTTTTTCATTATTTCACACTGCCATGGCCATGAGCTTAAGGACTCGATCTTTCGATCATCATAGGACTACTCCTCTCATCTACCGAGGTTGATAGATCCCATCTTGGTGCGACCTAGTTCCTACAATGAATATGCTATAGCCAACATACACCTCAGGGTTTCGAATGGCTAGGAGATCGAGTTATAGTATAGTCAAACTATAACACACTCAAGGTGAACTATCGATGCACCTCAGGTCAAAGAATTAGACACACAACTACAGCATCGAGCTAGTCATCGACGAGAAGGTAGACTTCTTTATGACTGCTCGAGGTGGTCACGCTCAGTACTCTCATTCTCAATAAATACCTATACTCTCACTCCGGTGTCTCCACACCGTAGACTCAAAATACATCTATCCTAAGGAAGCGATCATACACCAACCTTTTGGATCGATCACCATCCTCGTGATGATCCTATGGTCAGGAGCTGTTTATGAGTTAGTTATGTAAATTCATGCCTTAAATTTTTAACTCTTGAAAATATGAATTGACATTCCTACTAACTCAAAGGATGTATAACAGACACAATGTACACAATGTGATAGAAGAATAATCCATTTATTGATTTATAGTCAAAATTATAAATTTGCCCTTAGATTTGTACAGGAATGTGTTAGCCAATCTGGCATCTAGGGCACACATCTAACAGAACTTAATATTTATCGAGAGGTTTAAGTTTAGACCTCATCTAATCAGCCATTATATGTTCGATCTAATTGACATGGGCTAAACCAAACCACCAAACAACCTTATTCAAGACTCAATCTTTCAAATTAACCAGATAAATGGAGATCGATGGGGGTCCCCCCGTTGTTTTTTTTAGACACCAATAAATTGATCAAGTCAGTAAATAAAATTAATTAAATAACCACCTCTCAATTACTTACTTTAGACACTAATAGGTCAATTGGTTCAAATAGTTTAGCTTAAGTGAATCATGCTCAAGCCATCAAGCCGAAATAGATTCTTAGGTTAATCGATTCTACATATGAAATTTAATCGATTTGATCAACAATAATTGCATGATCTTAAATTTAATTAACTTAATTTTAATCAACACTTGACTCAATTTGATCAATTACTTAATCGAACTAGATCCATTGTATTCAAATTAAAAATCCTAGATGCAATCTAATTACATGACCTAATTTTTGATTTATCCATAACCAAAATCCTTATGCACAAACACAAAATTCAGATTCTAAAATCAAATTTTAGATCTAAATTTTTTGCATGAAAAGTAAATTTTAAATCATAAAACTAATTTTCAGATTTAATATACAAACATATATCTCATATATGTACGTAAATTCAGATCTAAACAAAATTCAGATCATAACACGATATCATATATCTCATATGCAAATTATAAAACATATTAAAACTAATTTTTAGACTTAAATATATAATCATACATCTCATATATGAATCATAAATCAAGTCAAAATAATTTTCAGATTTATGCATGCATCTATATATCATATATACATGAACTAAAAATCTATCTAGAATAAATTTCAGATCTATGTAAACCTTCACATATCAAATATATGATCTAAAAATTAAATCTAAAATAAATTTTAGATTCAAAGCAATCATCTATGCATCTCATGTATCAAAAAAATTAGATTTTAAAATTTTTTTCAAAAATATATATGTCAATTTCATGCATATAAAATCTCTCGCTTTGATACTATTATTGAAATTTTATGTCGAGACATGTATGTATGTTTTAAAATTTTTTTTCTAAATATTGTTAAAAAATATATCTCAAAAGTCAATCGTCAAGCTGTTGACGGTTGAGCAACCAAGTATTGTAATTGATTTGTTAATAAATAAAATATATTTTTAATTTTTTCATCATAAGTTTTTATCTTCTAATGAACTCCGTTGTTATGATGAAGTCCTTAGGACTATTTAAGTTCAATAAAGAGAGAATTTATCGATTAGTTTTTATAATTATTCACGATCAAATGATAGACTGTTAATAAGGATGACAGCTTCTATCGAGCATAGGTCACTGTAGGCCATATGGGTTGGTTGTCCTCTTAACCAAGGAGTGTGGAGACACTGGTATAGCATACAGATGAGATGTAAGGGTACATCATCATTGAATGTGACCAACTTCAAAGCATTCTGCTATCAAGAATATCTCTAAAGGGATATAGGTATAAGTGTCCCTTAGACCTAAGATCGCCTCAGTGACTTACAAGCAACTCACTGTGCTTTGGTACTGGACTAACTAAATTTTTAATTCAGTAACAGAAGGCTTCTGGGCACAATCAAGTACTTGCAAAGTTAAAATATGATTGAGATGGGATTGACCACTCCAAGAGTTGGAGAAGAATGAGTCACTGTATTTTAATTTAGCAAAACCTTGATCAGGATAAACCATCAGATGGAATTTATATTTTGAAATACAATGTGGACAACCTGATCAGAGTTGACAGTTGAACTCTGAGGTGTCCTATGATCATTTTGGTTAAGAAGATAAATTATATGAAAATTATATCCGCATGGGTTCTAAGGAAGTTGTTTTATATATTCGACCTATCCGACCATCGGGTACCATTGCTAGATGGTCACTTCGATTGGTACAAAAATTTATTTCTATACTATCGATATAGGTTTGGACCTATGAGGTCACACACATTAGAGTTCACAATCTGATCAGATGGTTGATCAACGATTAAGAATCGTTCTAGGGTTAAACAATCAATACGATTGACATTTAACCTAGTGCAAGTGTTGCAGAAGGATCGATTAGCAATTTGATTGCTAATTGACTTAATTTGATTAAGTTAATGGTTTGAGATTAAATCTAATTAAATATAATTTAATTAAATTTAATTTAGACTTGATTGGATCAAGTCCAATTGGTTTATTGGATAAGCCAAGTGCAAGGAAAAATTAATCCTGGTTCAATTAGGATTTGGATCAACCTAATTTCTAATTTGATTAAAAAATTAAAATAGATTTAAATCTAATTTAATCTGATTAAATTAGGTTTTTAATTAGATTAAGACCAATTTTAATTAGGTTGATCTAATTTTGGTTTGATTTGATTTGAGAAACCAAATTAAAACAAGTCATAAGATAGAATCCTAGTAAGACTAGGATTCTACCTTGCGCCACATAAGTCCCCCACACCCTCTCTCTTATTCCATGCCAATTCCCTCTTATTTTGTGTGACAAAAATCCTCTCCCAGGTCTTCACCACATCCAAAATATTTCCTCTTCTTTCTTATATGAAAGATGGTTGTGGATCAAATTTCAAATTCTATGAGATAGAATTTTACAAATCCAAAACTCTTTCCTTTTTGCATCGATTTTATCCAAATTTTTTTTGAGATTTTCGTGGCTTTTATGGCACTTGATAGTAATCCTTTGCTATTAGTCCATACACAAAAAGGAGGGGGCACCCAAGAGTTGGGCACCCCTTATCTTGCCATGTTTGGATAAACCTTGACTAGATATTTGACCTAGATAAAGACTCTATCATATCTCTCTATATAAAATGAATTTCTTTATAAAATTTTGGTGAACAATAGATCAAAGAGAGAACTTTGGAGAGTCCAAAATTTAGAGAGAAAGAAGGTTGGAGCATAGAGATATAATAGACACAATATAGGGTGTCTAGAGAGAGAAAAGAGAAGAAGAAGAGGGTCTTCTTCTAGGGTTGTTGTGTTCATCTCTTTTCTTCCTCCATCTTGTGTTTTCTGAGAGTGTCTCAGATCTGAAACTCCTCCTCCTACTTCTCATCTTTGAAATAGTCCAAATCAAGAAGAAGGAGGTACCTAATCAACCATCGAAGAAGGATCAGCGCAGTACTAGCATACTATGCTGATTTCCTGAAGTAGGACTTCTGATCGAGATTCGTGGGCTCGTGTGGATGACTCCTAGAGGTCGGATGCATGTGTGGCTCATAATATAATCCTCAAGCCCAGATCAACAAGGGTAGAACGTCTAACTTGTAAGGTAATAGATCTGATCTATTGTTTATTACATACATTAGATGTAGCATAGAAACATGTTAATATGATCAACATGTAGTTCATTCTCTATATATTTTAATTTTTGATTTAATGCCATGTAATAATCATATAATAAGATCTTAAATCTAAAAATTTTCTAATTTTATAAAATAAATTTTGATTTATTTTAATCTTTCGCTGCATGATCTTGAAAATGTTTCAAGATCTAACCCTGAAATCCTAGATCTGGTTCCTTTAATTGGTATCAGGTTGTTTATTACATGATTATTTATACATGCTTAGATTCTTTCTTAGATTAGATCTAATTTATAATCTGATTATTAAATCTAAAATTAAAATTTTTAGATCAATCACGATCTGCAAGGTGGTCCTGCTATAAGGTTTACCCCTTACAGTGCAAAGGTTGTCCTAGTTCGTGTAGATCTATCTTTAATCATAAATTTGTTAGATATGATCTAGATTAAATTTATGATTTATTAAATTTAAAAAATATTTAAATCTAAAATAAAATCTCTTTGTTAATATAACCTACATAAAGAACCATCATATTTTTATTTGAAAAATTTGCACAGTTTAAAGTTAAAATTATTTTAATTACATGAACTTGTTTAGATTAGATTTAAAGTAGTTTTATGTTTATTTCATTTGCATCTTGATTATGAATCAAACATGCAACTTGGTTGGTGAAACCATATTGTAAAATTATTTTATAAATATAAAAATTATTTTCAAAAAGTCGAACCCCAACCCTCAGCCCAAAACTTAATTGAGAATTAAGAAGTTGTTTTGATTAGGTTCTAGGATTGTGAATTGAAGAATCTAAGACACAAACCATAACACATTGGGTTAATGGGTTAGTGAAAATTAGATCCATTAATTGGGTGAGATCGAAGGTTGGATTAAAGATGGACTTAATTAGAGAATTGACTAAATCTAATCAATTGTTGTCTTAGATTAAGTCAAAAATTCTCTAGATCAATTACAATAGTTATAGTTGGTCAAGTCCATGTCTTTAACGAGAACCAAATAAACTTGATTCTTGGCTAAGCAGTCTAGCACGAACTGTTAGGTTGATCCAATCGAAACTAATTAAACCAGTTGGTGTCTAAGATAAACCAGACTGGTGGTTTATAATTGGGAGCTCACTTTCCTGGTTATTTCGATGATGTCTAAGGCAAGCTTTGGCAGACCCTCCCACCGATCGAACTTACCTGACCTCTTGGCGAAATTATATTTTGATTAAATCACTTGACTATTCGAGCTGACCCATGTTAGCTAGGTAAATCAGTATGATTGATTTAGGTACTCCTAGACCAGCCCTTTTAATGACTTCCTTAAGCTGACTTGGTGAAGCCAGTGGGAGGATCATGATAAGCTGGTTCATCTGATCTCATCCTCTAAATCAATTAAATCTTTTAAAATTATTAAGTCCTTAAAATAAAATAGTTATGGTGATAACTAGATCATAGCCTCCCATTAAGTGGATGATAATGGGTCCATCAGTTGGATAATCATTGGAGGCCCAAAGGCCTGGTGCTTATTGGCTGATACAGGATGGTGCCTCTGTCACTGATCATGTATTGTACATGATCAAGCTGATGGAGTATTTGAGCAAGCTCGACTTTTTCTTGCATGAGCAGCTTGGAAAAGATGCAATACTGAACTCGCTGCCTAAGTCTTATCTCCAATTTCTCACTCATTATAGAATGATAAAGTCTGAAGTAAACTACCATGGGTTACTGGGGTTGCTTCAGAACTCTGAGAAGGATCACCAACTCTATAAGGAGTCGGTGAACTTAGTGGGAGGTTCATCTTCTAGTTCTCGACCCTTTAAGAAAAAGAAGAAGAAGAAGAAGAAAAAAGTGAAGAAGGTGCAAGTTCAGGCTAGAACATCAGTGCAGGGCCAGACCAAAAAGATTAAGCCCGATAAGAGTCAAGCCGAATGCTTCTTTTGCAAGAAGCGGAGGCACTAGAAGAGGAACTGTCCTCAATACATTGCCTCCCTAGACTCGAAAGACAGAGAAAGTAGCAAGCTGTTGCTGGGCAAGGTATTTATATGATAACTCCTTGTAATTTCTCTATTTGTGATATAACTGACTGGGTATTGGATACCGGTAGCCCTTACCATATTTGCAATTCATTGCAGGGGTTGCAGGTCAGTCGGAGATTCGAGCGAGGCGAGAGATTCCTGAACGTTGAAGATGGAAGATCAGTTTCAGTTCTAGCATTAAGAATCTTAAAACTTGTATTTGAGTTCCATACCATTGTTCTTAATAATTGTCATTTCTATCCCAGTTTCTTTTTAAACATTATTTTTGTAGGCCTTCTGGCTAAAAATGATTATAAAATTTTAATAAAGAAATAAGTTTGTAATATCATTATGAATGATGTTACTATTTTTTGTAGACATTTGAACAATGGTGTGTATATGTTATCACAACCTGTGAACGTAGTCTATTCTACTGGCAAGCACCCTAGATTAGATAATGTGTCAAATATCTACTTATGGCACTATAGGCTAGGTCATATAAACAAGAACAGAATAAATAGGTTGACTCAAGAGGGAATCCTCGAAGTCAGTGATTGTGAATCACTTCCAACCTGTGAGTCCTGCCTTCTTGGTAAAATAACCAAGTCACCTTTTACTGAAAAAGGTGAAAGAGCTACTGAGCTCTTGGACCTAGTACATACTGATGTATGTGGGCCCATGAGCACAAGTGCTAAAGGTGGA
Organism: Elaeis guineensis; assembly: GCF_000442705.2. Classification (NCBI taxonomy): domain Eukaryota; kingdom Viridiplantae; phylum Streptophyta; class Magnoliopsida; order Arecales; family Arecaceae; genus Elaeis; species Elaeis guineensis. The sequence goes on from NW_027332424.1 coordinate 5,059,442, forward strand.
TATTTCTACTTCATCACTTTCACAGAGGATCTATCCAGATATGGATATGTCTATCTGATGAAACATAAGTCGGATTCATTTGAAATGTTCAAACGATTCTGAAGTGAAGTAGAAAAATAAACTAGAAAGAGTATTAAAACTCTTTGGTCTGATCGAGGAGGAGAATACCTTTCTGGTGAGTTTCTCACATACCTAGAAGAGAATGAGATTCTCTCCCAATGGACTCCTCCAGGAACACCACAGCATAATGGTGTGTCTGAAAGAAGAAATCAAACTCTATTAGACATGATCTGATCCATGATGAGTTTTGTCAGCTTGTCGATATCCTTCTAGGGATATGCACTCGAATCGACCTGTTATCTATTAAATAGGGTTCCAAGTAAGTCTGTAATTGAGACTCTATATGAGATATGGATAGGGCGTAAGCCAGCACTTTCACATCTTAGGGTCTGAGGGTACCCGACCTATGTCAAACGGTAGTTACAGATAAACTCGGACCTAGGTCTGATAAATGCACATTCATAGGGTACCTCAAAAAGATCAAAAGATTTTTTTTCTACCATACTGATGAACAAAAGATATTCGTCAGCCTTAAGGCAACCTTTTTAGAAAAGGAGTTCTTGGTAAAAGAACCGTTGCCTCTAAGGCTGAACTTGATGAAGTTCAACAAGTAGAAGGACCGACACCAATAGCTGAACCAGAGTCAGATTTGATTAGATCATATTCGGAGCCCAATGTACCTACATCATTAAGGCGATCCGGTAGAGTACCGTATCAGTGGGACAGATACTATAATTTTTTGATCCGAAATGGTGATCCCATCGAACTCGATGAGAACGATGAGGATCCAATCACCTATATGGATACAATGCAGAGATCTGATTTCAAAAAATGGCTTGAAGCCATGAAATCTAAAATAAAGTCCATGAAGGTCAACGATGTATGGACATTGGTTGACCCACCTGAAGGGGTTAAACCCATTGGGTGTAAATGGTTCTTCAAAAGAAAGAGGGGCACAGATGAAAAGATGGAGACCTATAAAGCCTGTCTGATTGCCAAGGGATATTGTCAACATTATTGTACTGACTATGACAAGATATTTTCCTCTGTGGCAATGCTCAAATCCATTCGGATAATGCTTGCAATAGCTATCCATCTGGATTATGAGATCTGCAGATGGATGTAAAGATAGCTTTTCTGAATGGAGAGCTGACCGAAGGGTGTATATGATACAACCTGAGGGGTTTACATCCATAGATGAGTCCAAGGTGTGCAAGCTTCAGAGATCTATTTATGGATTGAAGCAAGCTTCTCGGAGTTGGAACATGCATTTTGATAAGGTGATCAAAATGTATGGCTTCGTTAAGAATGGAGAAGAGCCCTACATCTATAAATAGGCAAATGATCTAGTTATGGTATTTCTTGTCTTGTACATGGATGATATTCTCTTAATCGGGAATGACATCCTCACATTACAGGGAATAAAAATTTGATTGTCATCGTAGTTCTCCATGAAGGATTTGGGTGAAGCATCCTACATCCTAGGGATGAAGATCTATAGGGATAGATCTAAAAAGATGTTTGGGTTATCCCAGTCCACATACACAAACACTGTGCTGAAGAGGTTCGGCATGAAAAATTTCAAGAAGGGCTATCTACCGATAGGCCATAAAATTTCTCTCTCTAAGAAGGATTGTCCGACAACTCCTGAAGAGAGAGTGTATGAGTAGAGTCCCATATGTTTCGACCTTGGGATCTATCATGTACGCCATAACATGTACAAGGCTAAATGTGGCATACTCACTAGGAGTTGTGAGTAGATACCAATCTGATCCTAGAGAAAACCATTGGAAAGTGGTTAAAGCCATCCTTAAATATTTGAAAAATACTAAGGACCAATGGTTGGTTTATGGTGAGTCAGATCTGAAATTTATGGGGTTCACAGACTCCAGCTTTCAATCTGACCATGATGACAACAGAAGCATGTCGGGTTATATCTTTACTTTGAATGGTGGAGCCATCTGTTGGAAGAGTTTCAAGCAGCATACTGTGGCAGACTCTATTTGTGAGGCGGAGTACATCGCAACATCGGATGCCGCGAAAGAAGATATGGCTGAGAAAATTCATCACCGAGCCCAGAATAGCACCCTCCCTCGATGGTCCAGTCTTACTCTACTACGACGGCACTGGTGCCATAGCTCAAGCGAAGGAACCCAAAGCACACCAGCGGATGAAGCATATTTTGCACCGCTTCCATCTGGTTCAGGAGATCGTGGATCAAGGTGATGTCGACCTTCAGAAGATCGATAAAAAGGAGAATCTGGCCGACCCCTTCACTAAAGCCCTAGCGATAAAGGAGTTCGACAACCACAAGTCGAAGACGGGTATTAAACACTGTGTCGAGTGGCTTTAGGATAAGTGAGAGTTGTTGAAAAATATCTCAAAAGTCAATCGTCAAGCTGTTGACGATTGAGCAATCAAGTATTGTAATTGATTTGTTAATAAATAAAATATATTTTTGATATTTTCATCATAAGTTTTCATCTTCTAACGAACTCCGTTGTTATGATGAAGTCCTTAGGACTATTTAAATTCGATAAAGAGAGAATTTATCGATTAGTCCTTAAAATTATTCACGACCAAATGATAGGCTGTTAATAAGGACGACAGCTGCTATCGAGCATAGGTTGCTGTAGGCCATATGAGTTGGTTGTCCTCTTAACCAAAGAGTGTAGAGACACTGGTATGGCATACAGGTGAGAAATAAGGGTACATCATCATTGAACGTGACCAACTCTAGAGCATTCTACTGTCGAGAATGTCTCTGATGGGATATAGGTATAAGTGTCTCTTAGACCTGAGATCATCTCAATGACTTGCAAGCAACTCACTGTGCTTTGGTACTGGACTAACTGAATTTCTAATTCAATGATGGAAGGCTTCTGGGCATAGTCAAGTACTTGCGAAGTCAGAGTGTGATCGAGATAGGATGGACCACTCCAAGAGTTGGAGAAGAATGAGTCACTGTATTTCAATTTAACAAAATCTTGGCCAAGATAATCCATCAGATGGATTTGATATTTTGAAATACAATGTGGACAACCTGATCAGAGTTGACAGTTGAACTCTGAGATGTCCTATGATCATTTTGGTCAAGAGGATGAATTATTTGAAAACTATATCTGCATGGATTCTAAGGATGTTATTCTACACATTCGACCTATTCGATCGTCGGGTACCATTGCTAGATGGTCACTTCGATTGGTACAAAAATTTATTTCTATGCTACCAACTTAGGTTTGAACCTATGAGGTTATACACATTAGAGTTCACGATCCGATCGGATGGTTGATCAACGATTAAGAATCATTCTAGGATTAAACGATCAATACGATTGACATTTAACCTAGTGCAAGTGTTGCAGGAAGATCGATTAGCAATTTGATTACTAATTGGCTTAATTTAATTAAGCCAATGGGTTGAGATTAAGTCTAATTGAATATAATTTAATTAGATTTAGTTTGAACTTGATTGGATCAAGTCCAATTGGTTTATTGGATAAGCCAAGTGCAAGAAAAAACTAGTCCTAGTTCAATTAGGACTTGGGTCAACCTAATTTCTAATTTGATTAAAAAATTAAAATAGATTTAAATCTAATTTAATCTGATTAAATTAGATCTTTAATTGGGTTAAGACCTATTTTAATTGGATTGATCTAATTTTAGTTTGATTTGGTTTGAGAAATCAAATTAAAACAAGTCATAAGATAGAATCCTAGTAAGACTAGGATTCTACCTTGCGCCACATAAGCCCCCCACGCCCTCTCTCTTACTCCACGCCAATTCTCTCTTATTTTGTATGACAAAAATTCTCTCCCAGGTCTTCACCACGCCCAAAATGTTTTCTCTCTTCTTTCTTACATGAAAGATGGTTGTGGATCAAATCAAAGTAGGAATAAATTTGGATTTCAAATTCTATGAGATAGAGTTTTAAAAATCTAAAACTCTTTCCCTTTTGCACCGATTTTATTCAGATTTTTTTTGAGATTTTTATGGATTTTTTGGTACTTGATAGGCACCCTTTACTGTTGGTCCACACACAAAAAGAAGGAGGGGACGTCCAAGAGTTGGGTGCCCCTTATCTTGCCATGTTTGGATAAATCTTAACTAGGTATTTGACTTAGACAAGAACTCTATCATATCTTTATATATATAATTAATTTTTTTATGAAATTTTTTTAGAAACTAGATCAAAGAGAGAGCTTTGGGATGTCCAAAAATTAGAGAGAAAAAAGGTTGGAGCATGGAGATATAATAGACACAAGATAGGGTGTCTAGAGAGAGCAAAAAGAAGAAGAAGAGGGTCTTCTTCTAGGGTTGTTGTGTTCATCTCTTCCCTTCCTCTATCTTGAGTTTTCTGAGAGTATCTTAGATCTGAAACTCCTCCTCCTACTTTTCATCTTTGGAATAGTCCAAATCAAGAAGAAGGAGGCACCTGATCAACCATCGAAGAAGGATCAGCACAGTACTAGCATACTGTGCTGATTTCCTGGAGCAGGACTTCTGATCGAGATTCATGTGCTCGTGTGGATGACTCCTAGAGGTTAGATATATGTGCGGCTAGCAACATCATCCTCAAGTTCGGATCAGCAAGGTTAGAACATCTAACTTGCAAGGTAATAGATCTGATCTATTGTTTATTGCATACATTAGATGTAGCATAGAAACATGTTGATATGATCAACATGTAGTTCATTCTCTATATGTTTTAATTTTTGATTTAATGACATATAATAATCATGTAATATAATCTTAGATCTAGAGATTTTCTAATTTTATAAAATAAATTTTGATTTATTTTAGTCTTCCGCTGCATGATCTTGAAAAAGTTTCAAGATCTAATCCTGAAATCCTAGATCTGGTTCCTTCAAATATCATAGTGAAATAAAAGATTAAACCATCTTTTAATCTAAATCATACATGCATAAAATAAAGAACACATGGATCTACATCATAAACTAAAATTGAACACATACTTAATTTTATGTTAAAATTAAATATGTGATCGAATCACATATCTGTTTCATAATTTTTTTCTTAAAATCTAGATCTGAAAAAGAATAGATTCTCTCAAAGCCATGCAAGTGCCCGATCTCTATGGGTATCCACTCAGAATTAGCCTAGAACAGACCTCTTTGATATTGATCTTTTTTCTCTAAGAACAATCATCCTGTGAATCTGAACGAAGTCTGGATCACGATTAATTCTTTGATCCTTTTCTTGATCTTTTTCTTCTCTTCTTCTCTTGCTTTTCTTTCCTTGATTATGAAGCAACTAAGGTTTGGAAACCAGCAAGGAAGAGGGGTGCCCAAGCTCCTCTTAGTAGTTGAGATGGTGGATGCCCAACTTCTTTGGGCGTTGGATCCTAAGGGGAGAAGAAAGAAAGGCATAGGGGGATCTTATGGGAGACGTGGGCTGTTGAAAATCTGATATAAAAAACCTTAGAGATGGTCTCTTTAAATAAGCAAAAGGTTTGAATCCTATTCAAAACTAAATAGCCCTTTACTACAAGTCCTACTTGCATTAGGAATCCTTTTACACCCATTTTTTCACATGCCACGTAGGGCCTAGGAGATATCCCATGCTGATCCCACATACCTTCTTTTAGGTGGGCATGCCTAATTTGATCAAATCAAGTGGCGCCCCATGCAAACAATTAAGAAAATTGATTAAAGATTTGATTCCTTAATTCATATGATCCAAAAGCCTAAGCACCCAATAATTAAAGCCCAATGAATCTAATTCATTTAGATTATTAGTAGATAATTAATTTGAATAAATATTATCAAATAAAAAATTTAAATGCAAAGAAAAAATTGGGTTCAACCATCTGCTAGCAATGTTACTCTGAACCCAATAAAATTTTTCTAAATCTAATTGAGACTTCATAAGCCCAATTACTTATTTCAGGTCTAATCCTTTTGTTATGTGACCTCATAGATTCAATTTTATCTGATAGTAAGATATACTATGATCTCTATTATAATATCATTGAAACTCTTTTCAATGGATCAAAATGATTTCACTCTAACTCATCAAGGATTGTCAATCCTGAGCAATCCTAGTGAGCTCTCACAATCCATCAGTAATACCTAGCAATATGTAGTGGCAACCCAGTAGAATCAAAAAAGAATCTCAAAGTATAGTTCACATATAATTCAATCCTTTTATCATGAGTTTCGAATAGATAGTAGGTCATGGATAAATCGTCAAACCTCATCATCAGTCATATGATAGATTCGATTAGCTTAAGTTCAATTGTGATCCTTGAAAAAATTTTTTCATCAATCACACTGCTGTGACCATAAACTCTCAGACTTAGCCTTTCAAATTCTATAAGACTACTCCTTTCTATCAAGATCGATAGATTCCATCTAGATGCACATCTTACTCCTATAGTGGACCAACTATCACCAATATCTACTACAAGATCTCAATAAGATCATATTTATATGTCAGTCAAACTCCAGCAGTCTCACTGCGAGCAGTCGTACCATCATAGATCAAAGGATCATTCACACAACTACAGCATCAAGATGATCATTGATGATTGATCAGTATTAGTTGTTCTCTAACAACTATCCGCACTCGTCGCTCAGTATCTCTACACTATAGATCAGAGACTCATCTATCTTGAAGGAAGCGATCTGTACGTCGGTCTATTCGGATCAATCATCATCCCCATGATGATACTATGATCGAGAGTTTTAAGAATTAATTATACATACCTCTAATTCTCAACACTTTGAAAATATATATCAAAGTATTAATTCTATGAACGATTCAAGGACACGTTACTCTTGAATGAAAATAAAACTTGCCTTTTTATGGATCAAATCAATGTATTAAGTATAAAATTATATTCTAGATTTATTATAATATGTCAGTCGTATTGGCTTCTTGAACATACATCTAATAGATTTAGCCTGAGTTTTTTGGTTGACCAAATCGAAACTAATCAATCAATTGGTATCTAAAATATGTTTGACAATATTGCTTGACAATATAATCGATGGTTTTTTATTAGCAGTGTGCTTACCTGATCATTTCGATGGTGTCTAAGGCAAGCCAAGGCAGACCCTCCCATCGATCTCACTTACCTAGCTAATTTGCTAGATTATATTTTGATTAGGTCACTAATCAATGCGAGTTGACCCATGCCATTAGGATAAATTGATATGACTGATTTAGATGTTTCTTGACCAGACTTGTCTCTAGTCCAATTCAATGACTTGATGAAGCCAGTGGAAGAACTTTTGACTGCTGATCGATCTCTTCTTTCATTCTCAAATCATTAAATTAGTTCGACTGATTTAGGTGCCGTTGGAGCAGCTTGTCTCTAGTCCTCTTCATGACTTGATAAAGTCAGTGGGAGGATTTAGACTCACCAATGGACCAGCTCGTCTGGTCCTTTTCATGACTTGGTGAAGTCAGTGAGAAGATTTAAGACTATCGATCAATTACTTATCAACTCATTAATCAAATCTTTTAAATTATTAAGTCCATAAAATGAGCTAGTTATAGGGATAACTAGATCATAGCCTCCCATTGAGTTGGATGATAATGGGTGCATTAGTTTGATAATCATTAGAAACCCAAAAGCTTGGTGCCTATCTACTATTGAAATTATCATTCATAATATGATAACTCAATCATATCTTTTTAATGGGTGGTTAGGTTGGTCGACCAAAGTCGGACCTGATCATTTGTTGGTTATATGGGATGAGCATAATCTGTTAATGGTTGGACCTAACTAAAATTTTTTGTGGAGGCCCTAGCCTACTGAAATAAAATCTGAGATAAAATTAATTACTAGAAGTTGTTTAGAGAAATAATTGATTAAGAACTTATCCATAGATGCACATGAATTGGCCGACCAAAGTCGGGCCCATGTGCAGTCGATGTAGATTCTAGTACCCGTTAAGAAATTAAGATAATTTTTTGAATTGGAGGTAGAGGCTACCTATTTGAATAAAACAGTGAGAGAATCTTTAGACTAAATTTTAAGTCTTTAGGATTAAACAATTTATATACTAATAGATCTTAATATTTTTCTTTCAGTGATGGCTAGTTGTTTGTCGCTCCGCTCACTGTTGGACAACAACAAGCTTATAAGACCAAATTTTGATAATTGATATTGAAAGTTGAAAATAGTTTTTAAGCATGAGTGGATCCTATATTTGATTATGGATCCAGCACCTGAAGTACCAGCTTACAATGCAGATGCGACGGTTAAAGATACTTATCAGAAGTGGCTCAATGACTGTATGATAGTTCGTTGCATAACAACGGCTGCTATGAGTGATGGATTTAATTGTAAGTTTGCTGATACTTAGCCAAACAAATGCTTCAAAGGTTGAACAAATTCTTTGGCACACTTGAGGATTTATCCTTAATATGGCATTGATCCTCTGAGAGAGAAAAGACAAGTATGGTGCAGTGGTATCATGCTAGGATTTCTAAGTCCAATCGAACTAATCAGTCTAAGGCAGACCAGAGTCAGGCAGAATATTTCTTTTGCAAGAAGTTAGGCACTGAAAGAGGAATTATCCTCTATATCTAGCTTCTCTTGATCCAAACAGGCTTAGAAAAAGAAATCAGTAAAAGATTGCTGGATAAAATACTTATATGATAATATCTTATAATTTCTATCTGTGATACTACTACCTGGATATTAAATACTAAAAGTCTGATTCATATTTATAAATCATTGCAGGGACTTTAGATTAGTAGAAAATTTGAGAAGAACGAATGATTCCTAAATATTGAAAATGAAAGGGCTGTTTCAATTCTAGCTATAGAAAAGTTCAACTTGTTCTCAAATTCAAATGTCATTATTTTAGATGATTATTATTATTATCCATCTTTACTTATGAATGTTATTTCCATAGGCCTTTTAGCCGAGGATGGTTATAATTTTTCAATAAAAAAAATTTCTATGATGTCATTATGAATGATGTCATAATTATACATGGATAATTGAAATATGACATCACAGCCTATTAGTATAATTTACACATCAAACAAACATCCAAAAATAGATAATATCATAGATGCCTACTTTTGGCATTATAGGCTCGATCATATAAATAAGAATAAGATAAACAGGTTAACTAAAGAGAGAATCTTTGATATCAATTATTATAAATCATTGCCAACTTGTGAGTAATATCTTATTGAAAAGATGACCATGTCATCCTTTACTGAAAGGGTGAACAAGCCAATGATGTTCTAGGTCTAATACATAGTGATGTATGTAGACCTATAAATATAGGCACCAAAGGAGGGTATTACTATTTATTATATTTACTGATGATCTATTAAAGTATGGGTATGTCTATCTTATAAAGCACAAGTCTGAATCATTTAAAATATTCAAATAATTTCGTAGTGAAGTAAAAAAATAGACTGAAAAGAGTATTAGAACTCTTCAATCTGACCGAGGAGGTGAATATCTTTTCAATAAATTTTTAACATATCTAGAAGAGAATGAAATTCTCTCGCAATGGACATCTATTGAGAGAAAGAATCAAATACTATTAGACATAATTCGATCCATGATGAGGTTTGCAAGTCTGCCGACTTTTTTTAAGGTTATGCTTTTGAGACTGCATGCTATATTCTGAACAATCGTAGGCTGACACTCTCTTACATTAGGGTTTGGGATTGTCAGACTTATGTCAAATGTCTGCAAACCGATAAGTGTAGACCTCTGTCCAATAAGTAGTTATTTATAGGATACTCTAAGAAATCTAGGGTATATTACTTCTACTTTTCTAATCAATAAATGATGTTCGTGGGTCTTGAGGCATTCTTTTTTAAAAAAAAAAATTATGAAAAGAATTGATGCCACTAAGATTGAACTTGAGAAAGTTCGATATATAAAAGAACCAATACAGATAAGTAGAAATATATAATCAAATTTGATTATACCAAATTCAGAACCCATTTTTGATATACTTTTAAGGAGATCGAGTAGAGTACCACATAAGTCAGACAGATACTATAGTTTCTTGATCTGAAATGGTGATCCTATTAAACTAGATGAGAACGACGAGGATCTGATCGCTTACATCATTGCCATGCAAAGATCCGACTCTGACAAGTGACTTGATGTCATGAAATTTGAGATGGAGTCTATGGAGATCATTGGTGTATGAATACTAGTTGATCCACTCGAAGGGATAAAATTCATAAGGTGTAGATGGATTTTCAAAAAAAAAAAGAGGCACAGACGGAAAGGTGAAAATCTATAAAGTCTATTTGGTTACCAAGGAATATTGTCGATGTTATAGTATTGACTATGACAAGATATTTTCTTCTATGGCAATACTCTTAGAGTTGGAACAAGCATTTTGATAAGATCAAAATGTATGGCTTCATCAGGAATGAAGAAGAATCCTACATATATAAGTGGGCTATTGATTCTGTAGTCATCTTTCTTGTACTGTATGTGAATGATATACTGTTGATAGAAAATGATATTCTAGCCTTATAAAGTATAAGGCTGTGGATATCATCACAGTTCTCCATGAAGAATTTGGGAGAAACATCCTACATCCTAGGGATAAAAATCTATAGGGATAGATCTAAGAGGCTGCTTGGATTGTCCCAATCCACATACATAGATACAGTGCTGAAATGGTTCAGCATAAAGAATTTCAAGAAAAGTTATTTTTCAATAAGTTATGAAATTACTCTCTCTAAGAAGGATTGTCCAACAACTCCTTAAAAAAGAGAGCGTTTGAGTAAATTTCATATACTTTGATAGTGGGATCTATCATGATGTGTACGAGATCAGATATCGTACACTCACTAGAGGTAGTGAGTAGGTACCAGTTTGATCCAGGTGAGCACTATTGGAAGGTTGTAGAGACAACCCTTGAGTATTTGAGAAATACTAAAAGGACCAATGGCTAATTTATGGAGATACTAATTTAAAACTGTTGGGATATATTGATTTCAATGTTAGTCAAATCATGATGATGGTAAAAGTGTATCGGATTATGTGTTTACCTTAAATAGAAAAGCGATATGCTAGAAAAGTTTCAGCTAGTTCACTATAGCCGATTCTGTTTGTGAGGTAGACTACATTGCGGCATTCGATGCTGCAAAAAATATAGTTTGGTTATAGAAGTTTATTAACAAGCTTAGAGTGGCACCCTCTGTTAATGGTCCAGTCTTTGTGTTGTGACAACACTAGAGCCATAGCTCAGGCTAATGAATAGTAGTCCCAACAGAGAACCAAACACACTCTGCATCGCTATCACCTTGTATGAGAGATCATGAATTGAGGTGACGTCGACCTTCAAAAGATCGATAGAAAGAAAAACTTGATCGATCTATTTGCTAAAGCCTTTGAAATTAAAAAGTTTGACAAACTTAAACGGAAGATGGGTATTAGATACTGTACCAATTGGCTTTAATCCAAATGAAAGTTGTTAGAAAATATATCCTAAAGTCAATCGTTTGGACGATTGCGTTCTTTGTAATTTCTATATAAATTATGAATTAATAAATATTATTTGATATTATTCATCACAAGGTATACATCTTCCTTATTGAACTCTAATGTTATGATGAAGTCTTTAAAACTATATGACATTCGATAAAGGAGGATTTATCAAATAGTTCTTAAAATTATTCGCGATCAAATAATACGTCATTAAGAGAATAAGATGTTTATCGAGTGTAGGTCATTGTGTGCTATATAAGTTGGTTATCTTCTTAACTAAGGCATGTAGAGATACTAGTATAGTATATAGGTGAGATATAGGAGTACATCATCACTGAACAAATAACTCACCTGTGGAGCGCTCTGCTGTCAAGAGCTGCTTGTGAAGAATATGGACATAAGTATCCTTCCAACCTGAGATCACCATAGTGCTTGCAAGTAAATCACTGTGCTTTGGGGCCAGACTATCTGAATTTCTAATTCAGTGACGAAAAATTTTTGGACACAGTCAAGTACTTATGATAGTTAGTGTATGAATCAAGATGGGATTGATCCCTCTAAATTTCAGGAGTTAATGCATCACTGTATTTCAATTAAGTAAGATCTTGACTAAGATAATCTATATGATGGGTCACAAGATTTCAAAAAGATTGAAATATAATATGGATGACTAATCTAGGGTTGGCAGTTAAACCCTAGGTCGTCCTGAGCATATAAGGTCAAAGGGATGAATTATGTGGTAACTATATTTTTAGGTTCTTAAGTATTGCCTTGCAAACATTTGAGCTATCTAGATATCGAGAATCATTGCTAGATGATAATTTTGATTAGTATAAAAAATAATTCTGTATATCGGCTTAGTGTTTGAACCTATCGAGTCACGCACAAAGTCAGACAAAGTAGAAAAAAATTGACCTAAATCTATATGTTCAATTTGAAAGTATGTAACTTGATTGAATAAATAGATTAGCTTAATTGAGAATTAAATTAGAGATCATAAGGTATTAAATAGTTGACTATGGCTAGCTAGCACTGGACATGAGGTTCAAGTTTAATTCCAAAGATGATAATGATCTGATCAATGATCCAAATAATTTATAAGAGATTGAATTTATGTCTTAATTAATTTTAGATTAGATATGATTTAATTAAGACTTAATTGAGTTAAAAATTCAAATAAGACTTGGACCAAAATCTTAATTAGATTAGGATTGATAGCCTCTTCAAGTTTGGTTCAAATTAGGTTTGAATTGGACTCAAATTGAACTCAAATTGGATAAGATCCATAGAGTCTCAAGTATCAAGGATTCTCTCTCATGAGAAGCTGACCAAGAGAAGGAGGAGCACTAATATTTTTCTACCCCATATGTGCATGCGTGAAGGAGTTCACGCGAATAGGTTTGGCACTCTCTCTTTTCTAACATATGGTTCCCTATTTGGAGTTGGATTAGGAGTTCTAATCGGTTGGGACTTGGACCAGATGTTATGCACATCTTTTTAAGAGAAGCACCTTAATCCACAAAAAGGATGTCTTGGTTTTGTGCAACAAAAACAAGAGGAAAAAAAAAACCACCATGAGATAATGTGAGAAAGTTTGTGCGACAAACAAAAGGGGGCACGCTTCGTCTTAGCATGGGTTTCCTTGGCATTCTTTTTCTTGGTGTAAGGGACATCCATCTGAGGCATCTCCTATTGTGAGATTTGATCTCATCCATCCCTTACTTTCCTCTTGAAGATTGGTGCGAAGAAGATCATCCCTCTTCTCTACGAAGCCTGACGTGCACACGAAGTAGAGGGTCTATACATTCAGGCCTCACGAGGCATCAAGCTCAAGAAACCTAAGCATTCCTTAGAGATTTTGATCCTTATTCCACTACATATCAGGTAAAAAAAAATATTATGCTAGAATAAAATAAAAAAAAAATTCAGATACACCCTGGTGATCCAATCTGATCGGACAATTTTTCCCTTCATAAATTTTATCAAAAATGAAGTATTTCACGATTCCTTTTTCTCCTTTGATGAGGCTATGTTTGATGCTTGTAAATAGTAGTTAAGGATGGGAGGAGCACGGGAGACCATGATTATGTCAATAGTTAAAAAATGTTGCCAAGGATTCTCATGCAAATACATATATATATATATATAAAGCGTATCAAGAGAGAGGAGTGGCTTGATGTGAGAGGTGAAAGGATATAATAATAATCCTTAGATCTACATCAATAGTTCAGATGAGAATGTGATTGTCCAAACTGTCCAA
>NW_027332424.1:5078215-5107409 GCF_000442705.2 Elaeis guineensis
CAGTCATGGCCACTAGTTTTGTGGCAAATGAGCCGTATATAACACCAGCAAGATTAAGAATCTTGGTTGCAAAGGAGCCTAAACGGTGGAGTCAATTTGAAGTCAAAAATTATGCTGATTAATAATGCTCACTACTGAAGTAATTTTTTAAATGTTCTAATAGTCAAAAGGCATTCGGTTCACCCTCCTGATCAATGTGTTAGTTTGCTGAGGGGCAAATGCTCTTTTGATATCTTAAATGCACCGTGGATATCTTAAAGGAAACACTTGTGTAAGCAGCATCTTATGAATATGTTAAAACAAATACAGTAATATATATATATATATATATATATATATATGCGCCAATGAGCTTAGAGCTTGACCGAAGTTGCTGAAATTTTTCTCAGCTATCTTACACAAAGAAGATAGATTAAAATCATCAGATCCAAGAACCAGAAGCCCTGATTAAGTGGTTAAGCCTACTGGATCATTTGGATACATGTCACATGTGCAGAGGATTAATATAATAGAAAGAAATGTAAAAGCATGTAATTCTTAGCTTACATGCATCATAAGTCTCCGTCAATAAGTCATGCATCATAACCCTGATAGTCATGCATCATAAGTCTCCGTCAATACCTCCCATCAACAAAATAAACAGTTAATTGGGCTTCCCTTCAAGCATCTCAGCCATGCATCATAAGTCTCCGTCAATACCTCCCATCAACAAAATAAACAGTTAATTGGGCTTCCCTTCAAGCATCTCAGCCATGGACGTCCAAGAAGGATAGCCACTGCTCGAATGCCGTAGTCAAAAAACTCCAGCTTGTGACACCGTCCGGATTAATACTGGATGCTCATTAGAGCCTTCATAGAAATCTAAGTGAGAGAAATGTGACAAGAAAGCATGGAAAACAGTAATGATGGAAGCAACACAGACAAACATTTTGGAATTCCAGTCAAGTGTGTTGCACCGTTGATTACATGATCATATGCATAATCCTTTACAGAATACAGAAAATAGAAGCCATTATCTTACCGCTTCAACCTTCAAGAAACAAGTCTGCTCTTAAAGAGTGCACCCTGCTGATACTCTTTGGTTCTCAAGGATGAGACATTCCAGACTCCAAGATGGCACTAAGACAGCATTGCTAAACCATCAAGCTGGAATACCATTCCCTGCCCATGGAGTACGAAACACTCAACAATCCTTGCTGCTTGCGGACTGAGAGAAATCACAGTTAATGAACGAGTTAAGCTCGATGTCATTCAACCAGTGATCATGTCATCGGTGAAGATTTCAAGAAGAAAGCATGACCCTTTTTATTACACCACTTCAGTGGCATTCTGGTAGTAGCACTTTGCATGATAAAACTGGTATCTTTCTGCATTTTTTGTCTTCATAAATATTTCTTGGGCTAATTTGAGACCACCGGACATGTTAGCAAGCCCTGGGACCAACGACCATAACAAACTGAACAGAACACTTGGCTGAGGTGCATAGTTTAAAAGCTTATCTCACGTCTCTCAGCGAAAAACCTTCCTGTAATGGCTGGTTGACTAGGTAGCAGGATAACCCATACTCCAGTATCCGCACCTTCCTCAGCTGAAATGTTTCCTTCCCAAGCTGTCATAGCAGTCTTCACCCAGCCTGGACAATAACAATTGATGTAGATCTTCTGACCTTCTGGCCTACTGGAAAGCCTCCTTACCATCAGTCTAGTGTAAGCATTGACTGCCAACTTAGATAGTGAATAATCAGTAAACGTTTGAGGCCATCCCTTTGATGCCCAACTTCCCTGCTTAACTTGTTCGATAAATTTTGCAACCATACCATCAATCAGTTCCTCAGATAAGCAGTCATCTCTCAACAGTTGCTCTCTCAAGTTAGTGTCACCAACTCTCTGCCAAACAGTAAAATATGTAAGATTTCATATGGATGCTACACTTAAAACACAAATATGATAGTATCAACAAGGTAATTTATTTCCAACTTTTGATTCTCTGGGTTACAACACACAAGCATAAAGCAGTGATAATTCTGTGCAACTAAGATACAGATTTTTTCTTTTAAAAGGAGAAAGAGAGGGAAAAGAGAACAGAAATGTCACCAACTTACATTTCGTCTGCCATTGACCCGACCAAGTCTTGAGCTCACATTCAATATGCGAGCACCAGAAGCAGAAGGTTTCATTATTGGGATCATGGTTTCAATCATCTGTTTTGTGCCGTTATAGTTTGTCGCGATAACCTTTTCAGCAAATTCAACAGAGTTATTTGAGCCTACATTAAAGTTGACACCTGCACTGTTTACCTGTAACATGGTTGAGCATGTTATGATGTAAGACTGCAAGATTTCCATCATAATGGAGAAAGACAGGCACATTAAGTTATCTACAAATGTCATGGAGATCACTACCCGCCAACTGTATATCCTACGAAATAAAGAGTTTTTGACCCACTCAAGCAGCTAGCACCAAACTACGAGTACACCTTTAAAATTTTTGTATCACTTTTCCATATATTTGCCTATTATAAAACCATGCAAAGTAAAATTGTCACTTGATACTCAGGATCAGGCTAAGTTGAACCATGCAAAACCAGATGATACAGACATAATAAACCAAACAAGTTGGTTACTGGCATGGTTCAGCCAATCAAAATGTGATCCATAAAATGCCCTGTTCAAAGTTCTCGGTCCTGTTCAAAGTAAAGATGGGCAACAGACTATGCCTGGCATGGTACGACCCAGGCCCACCGGATCGAAGGTTTAACGGGCCATACCAGGCACAGCCCGTTTAAACAAAACCCCTGGCCTGACACGGCCCTAGGCCCAAGGGTGGCGGACCGTGGTAGGCACGGCCCATTGGCCCGTTAGGCCTGCAGACCTGAGGGGCCTAACTGGCCCGTTAGGCACGGCCCGTAACAGCTATTTTTTAAAAAAAAAATTCAACGGTTATTTTTTAAATTTTTACAATTTTAAGCCCCGCAACAGCTATAAAACAGCTAGTTTTAGGGGTAATTTTGGGAAGTAAAAATATTTAGATTTCTATAAATACCCTCCTCTTCCATTCTCACCACACCAAATCAATTCTCCTCTCTCTCTGCTAGTACTACTTCTCTCTTCTAGCAATATTTAGCAAGTGTTCAATATTTAGCAATTAGTAATTAGCAATTTAATTTTTAGTTTGTATTCATTATATATTCAAGTACTACACAAAGGAGGATTAGTCCACCTATTGGAGGTCTCTATTGAGGAGCACAAGAGGAATCTCACAAATCTCCACTCTACCTCTACTCAATTTCTCTTTATGATTAGTTTTTATTATTGTATTCATCATATTTAGATATGGTATCTTTTAATGAGAGTCATTTTGGCATTCTTCCTATTTTTGAGAAAGAAATTAATGTTTCTAATCCCTCTGAAATCAATACCGAAGGTCAAGCCTCTTACCATAAGAGGACTGGTGCTGTATAGAATGATTTTAATAGAGTTATAGTGGATGGAGTCTTAAAAACAAAATGTAAAATATGAGCCAAATTATATAGTTATGCTGTAAGGGAAAACTAGCCATTTGAAGAGACGTCAAAAGAGTCATAGGATAAGTGATTCTCGTCTTCAAAGCACCCTTAATATATAAAGGGATAATCTTATAGGTAATTTTGCATATAACCATGAACATCAAAGAAAAGCACTCGTAAAATGGATAGTTAAGGATGAATTGCCTTCTAATTTATGTGAGTCTTTTAATTTTGAAAAGTATGTTCAATTGATCCTACAACATGCTTACAAAAGAACCAGTAGACATACATTTAGAAGAGTAGCTATAACTAATTATTTAACAATGAAACAAAATTTGATTGAAACTCTCTCTATCCTAATGCAAGTGTCATTAACTTCTGATGTTTGATCAACATCTGTTGGTAGTAATTGTTTTATTACTGTTACTGCTCATTACATTGATAGTGATTGATAATTAAATAAATGTATTCTTATTTTTCATCTTTTTGATTTTTCATATTTTGGGCAATAAATCTCTAATGCCATTTACCAAAATACACGTTCATATGGTGTTAATGACAAAATTATGTCTATTACTTTTGATAATGTATCTAATAATAATTCTACTGTTGGATTATTAAAGGATATGTCATATCTTAAATCTCTCTGTTCAAGCTAGCATAAGTATAGTTCAAGATGTCATTACAAAAATTAAAAATACAGTTTCTTTTATTCATGCTTCAAGAGCAAGAATTCAAGAATTTAAGCAACTATGTGGATCATGATAAATACTTTAAAAAATTTAGATTTGATGTGGTTACTCGTTGGAACTCAGTATATAACATAATACATGATGCATATCCATCTAAAATTTATTAAATGCATATATTAATGAGCATGGATTAGGCTTTCTATTGACTGAAAATGATTGGAACAAAGACAAAATTTTCGATGATTTTTTGCTTAATTTTTATAATGCCACTAATACTTTTTCTGATGTTTATTATCCAACCTCTTGTTCATATTTACAAGCATATATCATTAGCTAAAAATTTGCACAAAATAGATATGATGATGTTTTAAAACCTATTATTGAAGAAATGAAATCTAAATGAAATGAGTATTGGGATAAGATATCTTCTATGCATAAGTTAGCTACTGTATTTGATCCACGTGTTAAATTACGTGGTATGTTGATTTTACCTGATGCATATAATAAAAATATGCTTCACGATCCCGTACCCACTAAAGCTGAGGTAACCCAACTTCTTTATGATATTTATGCTTTATATAATGAATCGTGAATCTAGATTGCCCATATTATCTTCACAAAGCTTCATCTCTTCTTCTAGTAGTTCTCATTCACCATTTATTTTCTCTTTCATTGCACATAGAAAATATGCACATGCTTCAAGTTCATTTACATCTTTATCTTTAAGCAATGAACTTGAATTTTATCTACGAAATGATCTTCAATCTACATATGACAAAAATCAAAGTCTTGATGTGTTAGCCTGGTGAAGTGTTAAAATCCAAAATCCTATAATGTCTGTCATTGCACGCGATATCTTAACTGTACCGATGTCCATAGTAGCATCAGAAGCCGCTTTTAACACAGGTCGACATGTTCTTGATGAAAAGAAGAGGATGACCGACGATACAATCGAAATGCTCCTCTGCTTCAAAGATTAGTTGGATGCCAAGAGAAGACTTCAAGATAAAGATGGACATGATACATCTGATGATAATGATACAAATATTACTGACAATCCGTAAGAATTATATCATTTATTTTCAATTCTTAATTTTTTATAATTGTACCTTTTTATTTTTTAATTATTGAGGTGAGTCGCCTCTGTCTTCTCTCCCTCATTGTATTCTAGAGGTCAGGCCTAGCTCCCCTTCCTCCCTTGAACCATTTTGATTTTTATTAATAAACTGATAAAGGTCCACACCAAACCCCCCACCATTACAAGGTGGCTTTTTATTTTTACAAAAAAAATCCAACATCCCCACATCTTTTTTATATTTACTTCCTAACCTTTTTTTAATTTATAAAAAAATTATTTCTTTAAATTCAAAAAAAAACCATTCCAAGTCATGCCAAGTACGGTCCTCCAGGCTGACACGCAGGTCGGGCTGTACTTGGCTCACAGGTCGTGCCAGTCCAGGCCCCTATGGGCCGTGCCAAGCTTGGGCCGTAGGCCACAAAACTCTCAACCCAGCCCGACCCCCTTATATGTGTCATGCCAGGCATGGCCCGTTACTGTAACAAGTGAGCCGTGCCAGGCATAGCCCAATTCGTGTCGGATCGGACTGTGTAATGGGTAGCCCAGCCCGATGCCCATGCCTAGTTCAAAGCCCTTTTCGAAGCTCTCGGTCTGTCGAGCCTGTTTGAAGCCCATGGCCCCCATCAAGCCTGTTCGAAACCCCAGATCCTTGTCGACAATGATGATGTATAATGATGATGACAACGGCATCTCGACCAAGTCCCTCTCTCTCTCTCCCTCCCTCCCCATTGCTGGATTTGAAGCTCTTGAAGCTCTCTAGATCTGGAGCTCTCGAAGCTCTCAAAGCCCTCGCTTCCTCTCTCTCTCTCCCCCCCTCCCTCTCTTGCCTCCTCCAGCCTTTATTGCATCATGAAGCCATCATCAAGTGCCTCAGCTTCTCTCTCTCTCTCTTGCTCGCTCTCTCTCACAGATGAGTTCAGAGACCTCAGCCTCTTTCTCTCTACCTCCCTCTCCTTTCTCTCCCTTGGTTCTAGTACACCATGGTCTGGTACGGTATGTACTAGTACTATACTATACCGGTCACTAGTTGATATGACTCTCGATATGGTTCAGTGAACCATACTCTAGATAGTCATACTTCAACATATATTCAGATGAACACCACACAAAAATCAAGATACAGCCTTTATGAATTGTGAATTTCTTTAAATATAAGAGAAGGTTCAGCCAAATTGATACATTGTTGAATTATAAAAATGTCCTATTGTTTCCATATAAAGAGCATGTAAACCAAAACAAGATCCGAGGGAACTCTCAGAAGTGGGTTTAATCCAATGGAAATGCTTTAGATACCAATAGTTACATAAATCAGACAACATTTCGATGAATTACCCTAGCAGTTTGTGCGTGCAAATCATATGCACCACTAGCAGTCCAAAAAGCTGTTATACTAGTTAATTTCTCCATGGCCCAAGATATTACACTAGTTTAATAATATTTCAATAAGTGCAAAAAGCTGTGATGTCACAAGCTCTAGGTTCCGTCTATATGGATTACTCCCACTCTACCAGTGACGCAAATCAAAGTGACAACTCAATCCATTATTTATTGTACATGAAAAAGACCTAAATTCCAAAGAAACACCTGTTGCAATTGAGTTGAAGAGCATATTCCCTGATAGAAAACCTAATTGCTTCTGCTCCTCTTCTCCAAATTTCATGAAAACTTCCCTCTGAGCTTCCCAAGAAGACAGTTCACTTCTTGCAAAATTCCTGAAACTTCCATATGACTGTCTTTTGACAATCAACTACTTCAAGTCCCTCATTATTCAAATCCATTATTACTCTAATTCGGATACTCCTTGCAAGACATGCCTCATCTTGCTAGATGAAGTATCTACGAAGAATCAAGAAAATCACACACAAGGTAAGAACTTAGGCTTGTCTAATTCATATGTAATAGTGGAAAAAACAGTGACATAACATATAGGTGCAACAAGGGGAAACAAGAGAATAGAATGACAAAAAAGAACAGAATGCAAGAATGTTCAAAAATTAGCCTCAAATCTCTGCATACATCCAAAGTAATTGAATCTGCCAACATACTGGTTCCTGTAAGAACGTGAATAAGATGCTCTAAACCTCATTGGTAGCTCAAAGACACTAGTTTCAAAGCAACCTACAACCCTATCCCATGATATGGAGTTATCTGGATTTCTTTCCCATAAATAAAGGCATGAGTGAATAATCAACTATATTAGAGTTGCTCATTCCCCAAGTCTCTCAAATTAGGCACAAGTTACGTGGACCACTAAAGAACTCAAGGCGAAAAGTCCCATCCAAGAACTCTAAAAGAAATTCATGAAATAGCCTAGGACTTATGTGGAAACAAATTCATGCCACTTTATCTCCTTAAGTCATTCGAACATATAAATATATCAGATAGAGCATCAAAATAAAAAGCAATTAAGCAAATACTTAAGCAAAATGAGATTCCAGATAAGCTTTCTGTCCCACATTTCTAATCAAGTCATGTCTTGAGGATGAAAGTAGAGACTGTTTTGTTTCTAATTTTCCTTCATATTGTCTTTTCCAAAGCATTTCTGATGATCGAAATGTGAAAGAACTAAATATTGGATTCATAATAAAAGAATTTTGTCAAAAGCATACATCTCATTTGGTAAGTAAAAGTCTTTTATTGATGCTTAGTTTCATCACTTAATGGAATAAATATTATTAACAAATATTCCACTTTTTCTTACAATTCCTAGTAGATCCTAACATATGCTATTAATTATTTTATGAATGTCCTAAAATCCCATTGAGACGTCTTTAACTCATATCCACTTTGTCATAAGATCTTTTGAAAGCTTCAACGTGCAATGAGCCATGCACAGGGCCAAACATACAATTTGGGCTATCAACAAACTAGTTGTTCATGAGCAGCTTGTGTTTGGCTTGAGATGCAGCCTGTAATGACCTTGTCCAATTAGCAAATGAGTCAAATAGGATATAATTGTGAGCTCGAAACAAGCTGAACTTGTGGGGCTAGCTTGCATGTATTCAGCTTGACATAGCTCAAATATGTAAAATAATATAAAACTTACATGCTATAGATATATTCGATTATACATATTTTATTTTTTAGATCCACTATATTGCAATGATATCATTTTTCTCGGTTTTCAGAGGCCCTATGAGTAAGATCATTACCTTGATAAAGTTTGATTTTTCTTAGTTATCTCAGCCACTGGATCAATGCCAAAGGTGGAGATCAGTAACTTAACAGAAATGGGAATAGGACAGACGCAAGGCCAGACCTAACATACATCTCCTCTGAATTAATCGATCCCCCTAAAAATCCTCAAACCCTCTTCTCTTCATCATTGTTCCCTGCCTACAAATTTACCTCTATCTAGATCATATTCTTGCCATCACCATATCACCTCTCTAATCCCCAAGAAATTGCACTATTCCATTTGGTCCATGTTTGGATCACCACCAAAATCTGAGGCCCTGGACATCAGTTGTCACCTCCAAGGAGCATAAGCTAATCAATCCAAGCTTTAGCCTAAGTGGAATTGTTTCATCTAAATTGCTACCTAGATCATTTGGAGAATTTCACTTGAGCAAATGGGTCAAAGGCACAATCAAGAGACTAATCTTATTGCTTACTTTTTTCCCACCATAGGTGAATGAAAAAGCAACTCTTTTACTCCTGGATCTTCTATACATATTCCACCATACATATAGATAGAGCAGCTACATGTCGGGGTTGGTATAAGTCCAGCCTCTTGAGGGAGCTCGGTCCAGTTGCCAAACCCAATCCACTGTGCCACTCACTCATTTCCAAGTTCAAATAGGCCGGCAGTTTGGGCAGCATAAAAAACCCAAAAAAGGGACTGATATGGAGAACAAGAGAGGGAAAGTGGAAAAGAAAAAGGAAGGAGAGAAGAAAAGGTGAAAAGAGAGGAGAGAGAGTAGATTGAAAAAAATCCTTTACCCAGGCATTCTGATCTCGGCTCCAAATCTTGTCCTAGGCATGTGACAGAGGATCAAACTTGGCATATGGCTTTGCATCCAGTTGCTCAATATTAACTTAATCTCTTTATTTTCTTGTTGCCCTCCCCAATAGTTTTGGTTGTGAATGATATTGTGAATAGATTGCATACATAAGTAATGACCCATTGGTTAGGATTGATTGGCCTAAGAGGTGAAGTTGCAAGACCCTGTTGTTTGCTGAATTGTTTCTAGTTGCCCCAT
Source organism: Elaeis guineensis (assembly GCF_000442705.2). NCBI lineage: Eukaryota > Viridiplantae > Streptophyta > Magnoliopsida > Arecales > Arecaceae > Elaeis > Elaeis guineensis. The sequence goes on from NW_027332424.1 coordinate 5,087,692, forward strand.
GGTTTTCTTATTGAGAGTTTTCCTAGTAAAATTTGTATGCCTACTTTTGGTTTGATTTTGTTCTCTTTGTGGTTTGCTTCCTAGCACTACATGCTTGTAGGGGTGAAAGTGGACCAAATAGTATCTTTCCAAATCCGTTTTCAGATCCAAATCTATCCAGATATGGATAGAAATTAAAGCATCTAACTAGTATCTATATCCATATCCACATCCACATCCGTCAAAGAAAAATGAATATGGATATGAATAGACAACTATCAAATCTGTATCCAATATCTAATTCTATTTGTAATGCTATTTAATTTTATTTGGAATTTATGAACTTTTAAGGAAAATAAGTGACCATATTAACATATTATCAACTTGATTTACCTTCCACTTAGTAATAACTTTGATTCTATAGTTATAAAGTATACTTATCTGACTTATATCCGTACTTATATCCATCCTTCCACTATCCAGTTTATATCCACATCTATTTAAAATAAATATGGAAATGAAATTTTTTTCATCCATCTAGCATCCATTTCCATATCTGTATTCATCAAACAAAACAAAGATGGATATTGGTATACTGATATCCGATCCATATCCGATCCCATTTCAGCCTTATACACTTGAGTAAATCACAAAACTTGTTAGATCTAGATCTAGATAAACACAATAGATCCAAATCCAATCTCCAAGATCACAAACCTTAGAGACTTGCAGTCTTGCTGGTTATCTTTTCAGCAGATGAACTTCGTTATTGATAAAATAAGAGAGGAAGAAAGAAGAAACAGAAGAGAAGAACAAGAAGGATAGAAGTGAGACAGGATCCATTAGTCTAGCTGAACATCCATCTCAATATATTATGAAGTTAGGGCATCAACAGAAATTTTATAATGACAAAAATACCCTTGACTAAAGGGCCGGTTCAACATAAGCATACAGAACAACCAGTCAGCCCTAACCACCTGTCTACAAATAGGTGCCCCCCCCCCCCCACACAAAAACCCCAACACCAAAAAAAAGAAAAGAAAAGAAAAAAAGCTGGATCATAGATGTCATTCATGCCTAGATTGGAACACAAAATCTGAAATTTATGTGGCCCAAGTGCTTTAGTAGAAAGACCTCAACTGGTTTTCAAATTTCACAAAAGGTTTCAGTCTTCTTGATCATAACAGTGTCACAAAAGAAATGTTCTTTCATGGAAACCTAGATTATTGACAATGAAAATTGCTGTTTGATTGTCACAGAACATCCTTACAAGAAAGCCTAACTCAAGTAATAGGTTCTTTATCCACATCAATTCACATGAAAACACTCAATCTTGGTATGATGTGGGAATAACCTTAGCTGTACCATTTATCAATCTTGCACAATCTGCTTATGAATTACCTGTAACAATTAAGTGACCATGCCTCTTGTAAATCGATTCTTTTCTAGGAGCACATTTAAGATAAAATAAAATTTGACATGCAGTTTCCTAGTAAGAAGTTCCAGAAGCATTATATCTGGTCAAGTAATATTAAAATAGAGTAGCTTCCCTACAAGTCTTTGATATTGACCCGGACTTTCAAGCAAGTTGCCTTCTCCTAGCAACAACTTCACATTTGAATCTTTTGGTGCATCAGCTTAGCATAGCCCCCGATGTTCCTATCTCAGAAATTAAAACAGTGACATATATTCGCTAAGACAAACATAAACCAGCTTTAGAGCGAGCAACCCCAATCCCAAGTAAATAGCGCAACTGGCCCTAGTTCCTTATTTGAGAGACCCCTTTTAGGTAATCTTTCATAGAAACAATTTTAGCATAACCATTACCAATGACAATAATATCAACAACACATATACAAAGAATAAAAAAACCAGATGTCCTTTTTTGTACAAATACAGAAACAGAATGATCAGCATAACACCCATTGAATCCATAGGCCATCATACCATCACTAAATTTATGAAATCATGCTTTAAAAGAGACTGTTTTAAGCCATAGATCACCTTCTTCAATTTGCAAACATTACCATACTCCCCATGAGCAACAAATCCTAGAAGGTCGCTCCATGCAAATTTCCTCCAATATATCTCTACATGGAAATGCATTTTTGGCATCTAGCTGAAGGAAAGGCTAATCTAAATTAACAGTAATTGATAAGATTACAAGAAGAGAATGTAACCTAACCATAGGCAACAAAGTCTCATTCTAATCAATACCCCAGACTCGGGTATATCCCTTTGCCATAAATTGAGCATTGAATCTCTCAATATGCTTAACTCAACTCAACTCAGATCAACCAAGCCTTAATCTCAAACTAGTTGGAGTTGGCAGCATGAATCCTTTTTCTCCATTCCACTCTATTTAGAGCTACACTTTCTGAAAGATACAGAGAGATCAAGTCATTCCTTACTACTTCAACACATATGATTTTCAATATAGTTTTACTCCTCTTTCCTTCTACATTGTATCAAATCATTCCTTCTTACTGGTGCATCCATCGGCTTAGGTTGCACATATCCAAACCATCTTAGTCGTCATTTTGTCAATTTGTCCTCAATTAGTACCATCTTATCCTTTTGTGAATGATTTTATTTCTTATTCTATCTTTTCTTGTATTATCACACATCCGTCTCAACATTCTCATTTTGCCCATACTTATCTTGTGCACACATTTTTTTCGATTGCTCAACATTCTATACCACAAAGCATCACTTGTCATATGAATATCGTATAAAATTTTTCCTTCAACTTGGCAAGTATCTCATGATCACATAATATTCCAATTACACTTCTCCATTTTATTCAACTTGCTTTAACCATATAGATGTTCAATCTCCTCTTCTTTATAAATGATCAAGCATAAATATTGAAAATGATTACTATTAGGAACTTTTAACAATTTTTACTCTACCTTTATCTCTATTTCTAATTTTACTAAAACTACATTCCATATCTTCCATCTAGCTCCTACTCAACCTTAAAACCTTTAGATTCTAATGCACTCTATAATTCTAACTTACTTTTAACTCCAGCCCTTGCTCATTCACCAAAACAGTCATCTGCAAATAGCATGTACTAAGGAAAAAGGTCCTCAGCATGCCTAATAAGCTCTTCCATAACTAGCACAGAAAAGTAAATGCTTAGAGCATATCCTTAGTATAGACCTATTGTGATTGGAAACTCACTAGTATTACTACCAATAGCTTCATACTAATAACCGCTCCATTATACATGTCCTTAATCTCATTAATATATATCACGAAAATTCATTTCTTTTCAGACCAACTATAAAACTTCTATAGGGACTAATTACATGTTTTCTCTAAATCAATAAAACTATATTAAGATCTTGAATCTTTTATGTATATTTATCCACTAACCTTCTAAGAAGAAAATAGCTTCTATAAATGACCTTCTTGGCATAAAATCAAATTGTTTCTTTAGTATTTTTGTGTCACACCTTAATCGATCCTCAATCACTCTCTTCTAAGGTTTTATACTATGGCTAATGAGTTGATACCATGATAGTAGAACAATTTAAATATTAACTTTATTCTTATATATCAAAATAATATTGCTCTTCCACCCTTCATAAGTTATCTTCTTAATATTTAAAATCTCATTAAACAAATTAATCAACCAAGATACTCTCGAGTCACCTGAAAACTTCCAAACCTCAAATAAGGATTCATCGGATCCAACCTTTTTTCCTATTTTTATCTTTTTTACAGCCTCCTTTACCCTGGATACTCTAGTTCTTCTACATGTATACTTATATTTTTATCCTTAAGGACTCTTTTGGTTCGCGGAAGAATTTTTCCTCCCTGGAATGTTATTTTGGGAAGTTGATTTCTGGAAATATGATGCTTGAAAAAGTGGTTTTGGCATATTAGGTTGAGCATGAGAAAAAATCTTCTTATTCCAGAGTTGCTTATATTTGGTCGAGCACCCACTTTCCTAGGAAAGTTATGTAAAATATTTATTATATCCTTAATACAAGGAAAAAATTTATCCTATTATACACTATCATTATTTGAAATAAAAAATAATGATGGTTAAAGATACTTTTGGCCATAATTTGTGGTAGAGGTTTGGGATATGATGGAGAGTGTTTATTTCAGTGAAAGACATTTTGATGGTTTAGAAGGATATTTTCGGGAGAAAAAGCACCTCCAATTCCCATCCCATGAGAAAGCCAAGAATCCATGTCCTACATGAGTTTTTTCTTTCCCATGAAACATGGGGATTGTATTCGCATGGGAACACCATTTTTCAATCTCTCCTTTAAAAACTCCAACCAAACAAGGGTTTTCTCCACTTCCCGTTGACCACACTTCCCCCCTCCACTTCCCGTGAACCAAATGAGTCCTAATAGAACTAGTAAGGCATCCTAAATCATTTACACGACTTTCATTGAATATAGAGATATCAAGAAAGGGAAAAGTCTACATATGGTCTTTATTGATTTAGAGAAAGCTTGTCATAGGGTAAAAGTGATTTGGTGGGCTTTAAAAAAGAAGGATGTACATAAATGGTATTTTGAAATAATCAATGACATGTATACTGGGGAATTTAACTAGCGATAAAGATTATTGTGGTATAACAAGTGCTTTTCCAATCACAAAAGGCTACTTCAACAATCAGCAATAAGCCAATATCTTTTTTTTGTATTAACTATGGGTGAACTCACATCTAATATTTAGGAAGATGTACCATAGTGTATATATTTATGGAAGATAAATGAAAAGAAAAGTAGACAAAATACTAAATTGGAATTATAATAGAATAAAGACAGTATATGAAATTAGTAGAACAAAGACAATATATGAAATGCAAATTTAAAGAGAATGAAGATGTAATATCAATTAAGATTTATGGACATAAGAATCCATAAATTGATTGTTTTCATTATTTAAAATCTACTATACAATATAATAGAAAGATAGATGATGATATATGTAATACAGTAATAGAATTATAGCTGGTTGGATCAAGTGAAGACATACATTTAGAATATTATGTGATAGGTGCAAACTTGGAGACTTAAGGAAAAAATTTTATAATACAACAACAACAACGCTTGTAATGTTATGGTCCAGATTGCCAATAAAGAAAATACATAAAAACAAATTGCTTGGCACAAATAAGAATATTAAGATGTTACATGGCAAAAGGAGCTATAGAAGTCATAAGAGTTGCACAAATATAGAAGAAAGTACTGGAAAATTGATTGAGATCATATGAACATGGATAGCAAAGATCTGACATCACCCCTATAAGGAGTACTTTAGTTTATGTTGAAGGTTGTGAAGAAAGAAGAGGATGACCTAAACGACATGAATGGAGGTTGTGAGGAAGGATATAGATGCATAAGTGGAGGTTAGAATAATATTGAAACCAGCCCTAGATAGGAATATTTGGCAAATGAGGATGCAAAGCTAACCCTAAATCAAGGTTCACAGACTCGATACAGGAACCCATGCCTGCAAGCCAACTGTATGGGTCGATACAGGTCCATACCAACCGAACCGGCGCGAACCAACAAAAAGAAAAGGAAGCGAACTGGGAGGAGGAAAAGAGAGAGGAGAGGGGGAGGGAAAGGAAGAGAGAAGGGGGAGGGAGAGTGCGGCCGGAGGAGACGCCGAAGTGGCCACAAGCGGGCCACTGGCATGCTTGGAGGGCTACCAAGGCTCCGCTTCATCTGTCGATCCTCGGCTGAGAGAGAGAGGTAGAGAGAGGGGGGAGGGAAAGAAAGGGAGGGAGGAGAAGCTGCCAGAGAGACCGTCAGAAGGCCTCCGACTGGCCGTCGGACGGCGTAATCATGGCCTCCAGCACTGCAAGTGTGAAGCAGGGGTGATCGTCCTATTTCACAGGATTTTTTTTTAAAACCCCGATTATAATTATCGGCTTCACTATTTTTTAGATTTTTTTTTTAAATTCTCAAATAGTGAAACTGGCAAACTAGCAATGGGTTTTCCGACTTCACTATTCATCTTTTTTTTTTGAAAAAAATCTAACGAGTGAATAGGAGCCATCACCCATGTTCTGCGATCGTGCCTCCATCTGCATGTTTTCCGCCGTCCAGTGGCTACAACAGCCATCCAACACCCTCTGACATTTCCTCCGTTGACTACTCCCTCCAATACGGTCGCTCCCCCTCTCTCTCTTTCTCGCTCGATTAAATATCCTATCGGGCGATGCCGAGGTATGGAGGCCTCTGCGTCCCTCCAGTGGCCTCAACGGGCCATTGTCGATCTCCTATGGCATCGTGCCGTCTCTCCCTCCCCTCCTTTCTCTCTCTTCCTCTCTCTCCCTCTCCCTCCTTTGATGTGCTGTTTTCCTCAGCTAAACCATTCCGGTTTGCTGCAATAGCTCGAAATGCCCTGAACCATCCAGTTCGGGATGGTTCGACATTCCACGCTCTAGATAGTTGATTAAAAGGCTAGATGATTATGATTCTGATTACTTGCTTCTCAAGCTATTGTTAGTTAAGCTTAGCATACTTCCCTTCCTATTATGTTAATCCACAATCATATCCACACTGCACCTTACTATAAAAGTGTATTTTCATCCAAGGATCACCAAACCAATATCGGGTGTGATACCGATTGGTGAAGGGTATTGTATGATACCTGTACATATTATATCGACACATGGTATGTTGTAGTATACCAGTTAAATACCTATATACTTTTTTACTTTTTGTTTTTTTAACTATTTTTTAAGGATTATTTAATATTATTTTCATATTTTTAATGCTATTTTGATGTTTTGAAGGATAACTTTTATGGCTGCATTTGTCTAAATTACAATTGGCATGACATTTTGATTTTTTTATATGTTATATTGGTTTGGATCATGGTTCATCGAACTGCCCAGATCAGGGCAATTCGAGGCATGCTGAACCATACCAACGGTCAACTAGTGCTGTTCCGATATTTAATTCAGAATGCCAATGAAAACTAAGCAAGAGAGGAGAGGAAGACAGAGAGAGAGGAAAGGGAAGGAGATGGAAAGGCTGATGGTGGCCCATCAAGGCCTTCGGGGCTCCGCAGTCCTCTGTGAGAGAGATTAAAGAGAGAGATAGAGAGGAGAGGGAGAGATATGAAGGGAGGGGAAGGTAGTGAAGAGGCGACCCTCCGACCGTCGGATGGCCTGGAGGGAGGGGAAGGTAGTGAAGAGGTGACCCTCCGACCGTCGGATGGCCATTGCAGCCACTGGACCGCAAAAATCCATCCCGCAGACACTGCAAGTTTGAAATAGAAAAGACCCACCCCAATTCATTGCATTTTTTTTAAAAATGCGATCCACAATGAAGTCAGCAATGGGTATGTAGGGAACTCTCTATTTCAAACCCTCGATGTCTAAAATTTTCACCATCTGGCGGCCATCAAGCGACCTCCCTGCCGCCTTCTCCTCCCTCCATTTCCCTCCTTCCTCTCCTCTATCTCTCTCACTAATCTCTCTTCTGGAGGACCGTGGAGCCTCGTAGGTCTCTGCAGTCCTTCGACGGCCTCCCCAGCACTCCAATGGCCACTGTTGATGTATCTGCCAACCTCCCTCTCCCTCCTTCGCCCCCTCTCTCTCTCTTTTCCTCCTTGGTTCTCTCATTTTCATGTCGGTTCAGGCCTGGTACGGTTCGGTATGGGAGCATATCAACTCATACCATCGATCGGCTGGCATAGAGTCCGATTCCGAGTTGACGAACATTGGACTAGATAGACTATATGATTAGCAAATTCTGGCATGATCAACCCTTATTGTCCATATTTTTATGAGAAGGCATTATACCTCAACAAGCAAAAATTTTGATCCTAATAGATGAAAATTCGAAATTCTCCTCCCCCAGTCCTTGAAAACTAAAAACAAAGGAAAGAATGAGGTAGAGAAGGCATGGGAGGTCTTTTCTACCAACCCACTTATTATTGAGAGTGGTGCAAGTTCCCAATTGCATCAAATTGAGTAGAACCACGTGCTTCTGGTCAGTTCTAAGCCTTTACCAAGCTGAACAGCAGAACCAACCTGGTAACTGACCGGTAGGGGTTGGTACGCCCTGAACTAGGTGGTTTAGGATAATTTGGCCTTCCCTGCTTTCATCACCTTAGTGCTATCTCCATGTTATACTCCTTATTGATGGCTATGCTCAAACCAAAATCCATATGCCAAAATATTAAGATTCGATATTTATGTGCTTAGCTCTTTATCGACCTTTCAGTCTCATCCAATAACAAAATCTTTTGCAGCAGCAGATCGAAGGACATATTTAGATGAGAATTCTTCACTTTGTTTGCCATTAAAGGACCTTCATACAAACAACCAACTAGTGTTTAACTACTTCTTTTTCCTCTTCTGTTTCATTGATATTTATGAGTTCTACACTACACACCTCCTACCACTCCCACCTTCTCCTTTCCATAAAGCAATGACATGATTATTTAACACAAGGACAAGTAACATTGACCATATCCACTAATATCTACCTTGTTTAGGCAAAGGCCAGTAATTGAGCTGATCTTGAAGAATATCGCATCAAGCTTGCTCGACAATAATTGCGAGCTTGGAAAGCAGCTCATTTCATATCAGATTGAGTCTAACTTGATGTGAGCTAAATATGACCATATTTAAGTGGCTTGATTCCCCCAAATTAAGCAGGACTCGAGCTTGAATCAACCACAATTAAGATCAATACAGACTACATTTCAACTTGAAATTCGAAGTCTTGTTTATAGATATATTACTTGAGACAAATTACAAGCATAATTAAAGAAGCATAATATCTGCTAATATATTTTTACCATTTGGATCAACCTGATCAAGTTAGTGCTCATAGTTGGCTTGAAATTGATACAAGACGGGAAACACCAATCAAGCATGCTTGTTTAGGTTTACATTTGATTTTGATGGACCGTCGATTCAAGTAAATCATGATATTTTTCATGTGCAGCTTGAATTAATTTTTGGCCCTTGCATGGGTGCCAATCTAACTTTTTGACCCCAAGTTTTAAATGTATCAGATATAGTTGGAGCTTTGAGCTAATTCAGGTCACAAGGTTTGAGTTTTTGTGAGTCAGATGATCAGGTCATCAATGTAAAATCAATTGGGTATTTTACAGTTGGTTCATCACTTTGATGTGAGTTGTCTAGTTCTCCCGAGAAACAGAAACACTTCATGATGTAACGGATAGAGAATTATAGTAAAATTGGTTATTAAATGCCCGAATGAAGTAAAGTTTGTGTCTAGTCTAATCAAGATGAGATGAATTGGGTATTTAGGTGAAAAAGTGAATGCATGGATTGGATCATGAAATGAAGTCTATGGGCCAACCAAGTCAAGGCCCTATGAGGTCTTGGGAGTTGACAAGTGAGCAAGTTAGGGTAGAGGAATCTTGAGTCTATATCATGCTGTGCTGGATTTGGATAGTGTTAAGGGACAACGTAAGACAATTGAATTTTGATACTTTCAAATACTAGTTCAATGAAAGAGAAATGCATAGGGAAAAGATAGCTCTAAGCTTCTAACTAAATTAAATATAAACAAGATATTGTATTACTGAAAACATGTTAAGATATATATATATATATATTTTTTTTTTTTTTTTTTTTTTTCCTTACCTAGCCTCCAAAAGCTTAAGGATACAAAAGAATGACATTTTTTATAGTAATTTTAAGACCTGGATATTAGCCAAGCTTTAAAAAAACCACAAGAATGCAAATGTAAAGTCATTATGGTGGCTCAAATGCAATGGTGAGGTTCCAACTCCATCAATCTTGACAAGCTGTAACGCAAAAAATTAACAAGAATCTAGACATTAGATGCATCAAAACTCACTAAAAATGTGCTCAACATTGATCCTTTGAGTTGCAAATCAGAGTCCAATAAGATGGTGAAAAAATAAAACATGGAAATAATATTGTTCTAGCTTGATCCAATCTTGTTAGACACATTGACATCCTTAATTTAATACAACCATCTAGTTGCTAATCCAATTTGTCCAATCCAGATCTTCATGATTCATGAAATCTCTTTTGAAAAAAAAAAAAAAATCTTCTATTTAGCAGGTCAGCATGTGGAACTAACAAAAAGGATTCCCCTTCACGAACATAACACTTAAACTACTATTTTCAAAATTAGATGTGGTATGTGGGCCATCAAGGTACCACACAAACAACATGCAATATGCAAGACACACATGCAAATGCAATACATAGTATTGTTCAACTATTAAAATAAATAAAAAATATATTAAATATAATAGAAACAACAATAGTGATAATAATTCTCATACCAATATTAATAAAAATAATAACTAATAGTTAGTTCTCATTACTTCGTACATAAAAACTAATAACAATAATTATGATATAATTAACATTGTATCATTCTTGATACCCATATTTAGCCTACCTAAAACCCACATCCTAACCATCCATCAGCTTGAACCTGTTCCACTTACACAAACCCATAAAGAGCGGATCACATACGCAGCCCCACATTACTAAGCAAACAACGTATGCGGCTGCACAATGCTAATGGATTGCCTTCGTGGTTCATATGCAATATGACCATATAAAGTAACCACATATAGGCAGCTTAGGATGGTCCAGGAACAACAGATGTATATACAGCCATATATGCAACTGCATGCACTGCATTTGAAAAACTGCTTCAACCTTGCTTCATGTAAATCTTATATGAAACATACATCCAGATAATGACAGAGATATAAATTTCTAGTAGCAAAACTTTGAAAAACAATCCCAAAATGATCTAGAAGATTGATTACACCCTAATTCACAAGAATTTGAGGAAGGAAATGCATTGAAACACTAGTATAGAGAAGCCTCTAAACTTCAAAGGCACATCATTGGACAAATACTGTTAATTCCCTTTCTTTCTTTTTTAATGCCATTGTTTCATTTTCTTGTTTTCCTTTTTATGCCATTGGTTTGTGTTTGTGAGAGTGCTGGACAACCATTGATTTCAATAGTTACAAACAACTCCACTTTGTCTTTTCCTTCAACAAATGCTACGGCATCCCATCTACTAGTTGGAAAACCAAATTCCTTGAAATGCCTAGACTGGAATAAGCTTAAACTCATGCAATCAATCCACTTCTACTTTAATCTATAAGCAAACCAATTTGACCACAACAAAACAAAGAGCCTGATTTTAAGTTGTTACAAGGCATTCTTTACACGAAATGCACTTATGTATCTTTAATTCCTATCCTTGATAAAAGCAGAAAGAATAAGATTTCAAGGGTTTTCTCACACAAGGCAACATACTTAATAACCCATCAGATGTTAAGCATCTCACCAGGATATCAAGACCGCCGTACTTGAGGACAACCCATTTCACAAACGATTCAACGAGGCGGCATCCAAGACATCCAGTTGGTGTGAGTCCACATTAAGACCCTGTTCGCGTAACCCATCAGCAGCTTCACGCCCTCGATCAGCATCTCTTGAGGCGAGAATGACGCACAGCCCATGGCCCGCAAGCTGCCGAGCGATCTCGTACCCGATTCCCCGGTTGGCCCCCGTCACGACGGCGACCGTCTCCGACGACCACCATCTACGACAGAAAGGAGACAGACAAATAAAGATAGAGTACTAGTTGCGAGTCGTGGAGGCATTTCATCGAATGGGTTGTGGGCGTTGGAGGGATTCGGGTGGACTACCTTTGGAGAGGGGGGTAGGGTATCTTGCGGAGCTCGGAAATCTCTTGGAGACGCTGAATACGGCGCTCCTTGGCTCGCTTCTTGCCCTTCCTTCCCATAGAGAGGGTTTTATTTTACAAACGCTTGGCCTGTCGGTGTAGCCAAGAGCTCCACCGCAACGTCGGTCAGGCTTGCTTATTTGACGGCTACGTTCCCAAGTGGGATTCTCCGCGGTGCATGTTTTGCACTAAGGTGCACCATAGATCTGTTAGTTCTTCAAGACCACCACATCATTCCATCATGGAGATTGGCATATGTCAAATATGCAAAAGTGATGCATCGCGTATAGCATGCAGCACACAATTGATCATATGATATGATAGCCATCGAGAGCTACATAACCTTTTGCAATGCAAAATGCACATTGCAAGGACTAAAACACTTCATAAGTGAAACGAGAGACGATGACAGCATCTTTTCAGAAAAAAAAATTTTGCACACGATGCTCAATTACGTATTTACTCCAATAATATTTAAATTACATATTTATCCTTTTTTTTTTTTATATATATTTATCCTTGTCATCACTCTCCCTCAGACGACACCATCAGATTACCATTAAAGTGTTATTAAATTTACAAAGCAACATTGTTACCCTCATAACATCTTTATCACCAAGACAATATTTGACAATGAATCAAAACACTGTTTATTTTACTTATACTAATTAAATTCAATATGTCTACTAACTTATAATATTTGATTAGTCAGTTTTCTCCTTTTTTACAAAAAATGACAAAAATACATGCTTCACTTTATTCTTTTGGATATATTCGAAATGTTACTTTCAAAAATAATTAAGGATATTAATTAGTTCAATTACTTCTACATATTCTGCATCGTATATTAAACTTTCATTTTTAAAAAATTGTATGATTTGTCACTATTTTATATTTACTTTACTATTAGAAAGTTCATGTAGAATGTAGATCCATGTGATAAAGAGTGATAATTAAAATAAAAATTTAACAATAGCTATATATTTTCTTTTTACTTTTTGAAAAAAAAACATACATATTTCTTCTGATTATGTTTAAAATTTATCATTTAATATGATTTAAATTGATAAATTTTAATTATTCCAAATTAAATTTGTAAATTATAATTTTTAAGTATTGAGATTTTGAAAGTATCACAAAAATAATATAAAATATATTTTTCAAAAAAATGGAATTTGTATGAGTATTTCTAACTTTTCACTTTAATTATGATTTTTAAATGAGATGGATCTATAGATTTTAATATTATAATAAATATAAAATAATCATAAATAATATAAGATTTTAGAGAAATTTTGATGAAAATTTAATGTACAATGAAAAATATATATAGAGCTAATAGAACTAATTAATATCATTAATTGATTATTTTAAATAGTAAAGTTTGATGAAATTTGTATTTTTCTCAATTTTACGTTAGAAAAGAAAATTGACTATTGGAAAATTATAAGATGGTAGAATTAATTATTTTTAATCAATTAAAGTAAAATGAATCATCATTTTAAATTATGTCGAAATATCTTCTTGGTGGATAATTGGTTTCATTTTCACTTAATAGTTAAGGGTTCAATTCAGTAGCTCTTAGCACTTTAATTTTAATTTTTAGAGCCAGTTAAACAAGGATAAACATGTCATTTTATATATTTAATAATACTTTAATGATGTTGAACAACACCATCTATGAGAGATAGGACACACACACAACAAAGGTACAAAAAATCTCAATCTAAGGGTAAAGATGTAATTTGAAACTTTGAAAGGTGAATATGTAATGGACACTTTATAAGGTATATATGCAAAAATATTTAAAAAATAAAATAAAAATATATGTCCATTTATATCTACTATCTTTATAATCTATAATACTTGGTAGGTAAATAGGTAGGTAAAGTTGACCCCTTATGCTCGAATTTGAAACTTGATCTAGTTGCATCCTAACTATAAGATTGGCACTCATCTTTACAAGTTAACCTCTCGTGATAATGCCCCCACCATCTATTTCTAGTTAGAAAAAAAGAGAAAAATATCATATCATAGGTCTTGCAACTTTCTCCTCTCTACCATTTTCATCCTTTATTCTCTCTTCTTAACTCTCTTTCTTTTGCAATTTTCTCTCCGTGTCAAATTGAGAGATGTGTAGCATCTCCTCTCACCCCCCCCCCCTCTTCTTGATCTCTCTCTCTCACTCATAATACACTTTTTGTCTCGTATAAATGCATATCTCTCCACACTCTCTCTCCTCCAATTTTTTGTCTTGTTTTTCTCTACTCCATTTGTTCCTCTATTGGGCTACAAATTAATTAACAATACCATAAGCAAAGAACAAATTTCTAGTACTTGTTTCTTTGTAGGAAAAAGGCCCCCGACATCTTGGACAATAAGAGGTAGGATTCAAGACCTTGATCTAGCTAATGGTCTAATTAGGATAAACATTGACTCTTTTATTACTTAGTTTGGTGAAATGTTGTGCTTTATGATGGATTTGGGAAAAATGCAGCTCTAGGTTTGGTCACCAATTGGCGAATTTTCAATCATATAGTCTCTAAGAAATCTAATACTATAACTTTTAATGTTGTATTATGATATTTATGGATTATTTTTATTGTAAGAAGTAGGGTCTAAAGTTGGCGATGTTCATTGGGACCTCTTGATTTGACCAAAGTAATTATAAATTAACTATATTATTTATGTTAAATATTTTCAAAGAACTTTCATAATCTTTGAAATTCTATTTTGTTAATTATGAACTTCTGTATTTTGCATGGAATTTTGGGTTATTTAAATCAAAGAATTTTGTGGGCAATGATGAGGTGCTTCGGCCAATTATAGAGTTCTAATTGCTAAATTTTGGTGTATATGCTGTTCGTGATTATTTATGTGCTAGAAATTATGGTTGCACGGAGAGTCCTTTTGTTGGACTAAATATGTTTGATAAATAACCTCCTTTTGAAACTAGAGTTGCAACTCCATATTTTCAAAAGTATGTTTATGCCAACTATTATATAATTTATTTGAAATACAATATTTGTTGAATGAGTGTGACACTTTATCATCTAAGCATTCTATACTGTCATAGAACATCTACGTTAGATAATTATTAATATTTTATGAATTTTCGTTAGAAAATTCTTTTTGCAATTACTTGCATTAATTTCTACTTTAATATATTTAAGTAATTAGTTTGCAGAAATATCTTGGGAAGTGGCTTATAAATTGTAAAACCTCTAATGAATGCATGTATCTCCGGCAAATTCTAAGTGCTTTGTTTAAAAGATATAATGGATTTGTCATGATTCTTTTTTTTTTTTTCGGTACAAATTGTCTTGATTCTATGGTTGAAACCTTGAAACCTTGAACTCTGGATCCTTATTTTGAAACCATTCATGTTTGTTAAATATTTGAAACTCCTTAGATAACTATATCTGATTTGAGAATTTGGTGAACTCCGGAGCCATCATTTGTGATTTGAAAAACAATAACAAAAGAATTTACTTAAATTTTGGAAGTTTCGTTTGGACTCTTAGTGGGGTTTACATTGACACTTTGATAGATTTGGAACTCGATCACTTTGGTCCTACTATACAATGTTGAATGCGGTATGTTAGATCTACTTCATAGGGATGAAATATGGTACAATGGGCCCTGTCACACGAATGATATAGCCGTAGTTTCGTAAACTAATGGGTCAAAAATTATTTTCAGAAAATGTCATCAATTGCTTAGCGGAAATATTTGCCGTTGAAATTAATTTTGAAAATGATTTACAAAAAAAATACTTTGAAATTATTTGCAAAACAATGGTTTTGGAGGACAGCTTACAATATGCTATATGAAAAATATATATGAAATTTATTTTTCAAAATTTTACACTTGTTAAATTATTTTATTCTATAATTTTTTCAGTTCTTTTATAATTCTTGCTTGGCCTATCTTGCTAGGATTTTCATTACTTATTGGACTTACAGTATAGTGCTAGGATAGATCTGACACTCTATTTTAATTGAGATGCGGATTTTTTATAGTACTCACGATGCACCACACGATATAATATGCCACGCAGCGTGTGTTACATGATCCACATTCGCATACGGCCGTCCATCATGCAATGGATGATGCACATGATGCACGATACTATTGGTGCATCGTAAAGGATCTGTGCATTTTTAGATTTTGGTTGGAAAGCTTTTTTTAGAATTTTATTTTGCAGAACTTGTTAAAAGAATTAGTTAATTTGTAAACTTGTTCTTAGCTCGTGGTATTGTTAAATTGTGGTTTCTCTAGATGGCATATGATCATATCAATTTATTAGAAAATTTAGTCAATCCTGATCTTCATCTTTGATTGGCCCAGCCTCACACATGCACAGTGAGGGATCATATCGCTTAGCAAGTCCCAACAGGTTGACGGCATGGCAACATACCGTATGTTTTCTCTCCCATTATCCGAGTCCTTTACCATACTAATAAGATTTTAAATTTTTTTTTATCAATTTAATTCTGATATTAACTTATTTATATAAATAATATAAATCCTGTAAAACATCATTTCAAATGATATTTTTTTTGAAAAAACACCATTTGAAATGATATTTTTTCGATCCCACTCAGCGCCCACCTATAATCCTGCTAGTAAAAAATAAAAAATAAAAATACTGTTAGAAAAGGTATTTCTAAAAATACCATTTTGAATGATGTTTTCATTTTTTTTTCATATGATATGTTTTATTTATATTTTTTAAATCAATTTTTTGTTGCAATATATTTTTTTATTATTATTTATATTTTTTTGTGTATAATATTATGTTTTAAACTAATTTAAATGGTCCTTTTAACGTGATATTTTCTTTTCTAACTTTTTTCAAGACATATTTGAAGATCATGACAAACCATATAACATCCTAACACTTGAAATTAAATAAGCAAAATATCTAAAACTCTGATAGAAATAATAATTAATAATATAAAATATAATAAAAATATATAGTTTATAAAAAAAATTCGACAGTATTACAAATCAAAAAAATATTAAATTTCACAAAGATGTCGTGGTGCCCGTGGCCGCTAAGAAGGTCTTCAACGGTCGCTCCTACTCCTGTATCACCTGTGATGGCCCCTCTTCTATATCAGTGGACGTCTCCTGAACATGTATGTCAGGAATAATAAGTCCTGTTGAAACATCTACGAGCTGAGTGACCCCCTCAACCCCTTCATCTAAATTCAATAATGGACCTGTAATAAAAAGATCAGATCACTCAGATGAAGAGTCGTGATGCCAACTCGGACCCATTACTATCATCTGAAGCATATAGGAAGATGAAGTCTTTGACATCTATGGATGAAAAAGTGATGGTATATGTCCAAATGATATTTCTAAGATAATTTTTTTCCTCATCTTAATCTTTGGTCCATGATATTTTTTATTTATATTTTTTAAATAATTTTTTTGGATGCGTGATATATTTTTTCATTATTTTTTGTACTTTTTTTATGGATGATATTATTTTTTAAACTAATTTACATAGCTCTTTTAACATGACATTTTCTTCCTCAATTTTTTTTGAGACACATAAAAATCATGACAAACCATATAGCATCCTAACACTTGAATTAAACAAGCAAAATATCTAAAACTATGATAGAAACAATAATGAATAATATAAGATAGAACAAAAGTATACAGTTTACAAAAAAAATCCTACAGTACTATAAATCTAAAAAATACTAAGTCCCACAAAGACGTCGTGGTGCTCGTGGCCGCTTGGACCTTTTCACAAAGGTCCTCAACGATCGCTCCAGCTCCTATGTCACCTGTGATGGCCCCTCTCCTATAACAGTGGACGTCTTCTGAACATGCATAACAGGAATAACAGATGCTGCTGGAGCATCTACGAGCTGAGTGACCCCCTCAACCCCCTCATATGAATCTAATGATGGGCCTGTAACAAAAAAATCAGACCACTTAGATAAAAAATCATGATGCCAACTCGGACCCGGTGCTGTCATCTAGGGCATGTAGGAAGATGAAGACCCTGGTATCTGTAGATCAAAAAATGGTGGCAAATGTGCAGCATATGGTGATGACATCTGCAGACTACATGGTGCTGGCATATCTGAAGCATATACTGACGATGTATATCTCATATCTGGCGTATAGGATGCTCCAATCACCGTCAATGTCCCTAAATATGATCTCTCCATCTCCCGTAGTATTCAGATCTGCTCGTCCTCATCAATCGTAGATAAAACACGATGAGTATCCAATATAAGACCCAACAAACGATTAGCCTATATAACAAAAAAAAATTAACAATATATTATAGATCATAAAACAAAGATATAATGTAGCTATATAAAATATTTTGCATTAACGATAAGAAGTAAAATAAAGACTTAATGAATTGAAATTAAATATAAGATTGACATAAGATATAAGATATAATTTTTGAGGCCTTACCAATATGCGTACAGTAGAACTCTCACCCTTGTTTCCTGAAACTGCATATCGAGACTGTCTGATGACCGATACTATAATGCTAAAAAATCAAGACATGTAGTTCTCAGTATATGAATGACCTCATAATATATGATTATCATAAACTATATGATCTCATTGTGCATTCCAAATGGTGGTATATTATACATGTTTGATATGCCAGTTAATATGAGCTTTCCCTCATCGATCAATATGATGAAGTCGCTGGCTGATATCAAACTGCTCTGGGATGCCCTGAATCCAGCCAAACTGCCGTAATATACGATCTGGAATATGCCACTCTACTACATCAAAACAAATAAGCGGCACCCTAGCAGTTCATATATCATATCCATCCGTGCAACTCTATGGTAATATGGACAATATATGACTTGTGTATGGCTCCCACAAAAACTGATAGAGTTAAAAATAAAGTCGAATCAGTAAGCACATTTTTCAATAGACTATGAATACTATAAAATTATATTTATACATAAATTAAAATTATCCATCTATGTATATCAGTCAATATATCCAGTTGATTTCTATAAACTGTGCCACCTTTGTCGACACATGGTGAACGTCGAATGCAATGTTCCATTTACTCGACAGTATATTCACATTCATTAAAATTCTTCAATAATTCAATTTTATAAAAATAGAATTAATATTTGTATACTTATATCCCCAAGATGCATCTAATCTGAATGGAACATCGAGATCATGCTACTCTGGTGGCATCTCAAGCAACTGTCTCTGTAATGAACTGATAGTCGGCATCTTTTTCCATACTCAAATCTGTCAATTCAAAAAAAATTATATATGATATGTCCAATCAGAGCTATAATACAATGTAGAAAATTAAAATATGTGAACATCTCATACCTGCAATAATACAAGATAACCTCCGCTCTCTGACTGGTCGGCCGTAGAATCCCGATACATAGCCTTATACAGGCAAGCTAGTACTGCGTTGCCCCAACTAAGCCTACGAGTGAAATCTAAATCCTTTAATAATGATAAAAATATCAACTTCACCTTATTTGACGAAGTATCAGGCAAAAGGGTACCTCTTAGTAATCGCAGTACGTAGCTCCTGATATACTGTCACACCATCTCCTTTGGTGTATCATCTCCAATGTGAAAATATCGATAATGATCATCCAAACACTATATCATCAATCGTAAATGATTAAAAAACTGCGTATCTGACTGAAATCTTAATAATCGATAGCACATATCCTGCCACTCTGGAATGCTAAGAGTGGGATCAGCTCCTGTAATTGCCTTACCATCAACTGATAATCCGATGAGGATACAAACATCCTGTAACGTGATGGTCGCCTCACCGAATGGAAGATGAAATATGTATCTCTGGGCGCCATCTCTCAAGTAAGGCAGTAATAAAACCAACATCCATCTGTATCCGTCTAATCCGATAGACTCCATAAAACCTCAGATATCGTAAATAATCTATAACTCTATCTAGGATGTCCTCCATCCTCCATATATCAGTATTGGCTCGTCGTAATTAGAGGTGTCTAGGCT